>NW_013666399.1:245802-258347 GCF_000517525.1 Limulus polyphemus
AACTAATTAACGTTAAGGTTAGGTAAGTAGAAACGTAATACGTACTTAATAGTACGGTAACTTAACTTAGTATAGAAAGTACTTAACTAATAATTAATAAAGTAATATAGTTAACGTAAAAAGTAGTTGAAGTTTTGTTAAGTATGTATGATACTTGTTAATTTTACTTGTGAAATCTGAAGCAGGCCTACAGAAGTATAGAAATACCAGTGTAAAATACACACAATAAGCCTAATAAGACCTTTGTAAAACACATGTAAATGAAAGCTACACAATTTTTTTCTGGAACACTTGTATATTATGCTAAACCTACAATAGATTTAAATTGGATAGAAGCACTATCAGCCTTTTCTAAGTGAAAACTGTCATAATCAAATTTAGACGTTTGAAATCAAATTGCCCTTAGTAACACAATGCCTATATAGTATCTGCTTTTGTATGACAGACGCTATATACCTAATAAGATCACCCGCCTTTGTAAAATTTACACAATCAGTTGAAATCTGTATGCAATCCAATCTGATTTTGTAAAGCATACATAGTCCACCAAGTAACGCCTAAAGAAACCTTAGTAACAACACCCGCCTATAGCAACAGTATCCGCAAATAGTACCTAAATATCAGCATCCTTCTATAAACCTTAGTAGCACCGTCCGTCTATAGTAATAGGCCCTCTATGTAAAACATTAGTGACACTGTCCATCTATAGGATCTTAGTAGCATCGTCAATCTACAAAACGTTGGTAGTGTACATAGAAACCTTAGTAATACCATCCACTTAAAGAACATTAGTATCGCTGTCTGCTTATAGTAGCAAGCCCTCTGGCATCAAACTATGATATCACCCTCCTTTAGACACTAGCGCCCTCTGGTTCCACTGGAAACACTCTCTCTCTGTTTTCCGTCTGTCTTAGTAACGCGCCCTCTAGTGACATTTCGTAGAACTAGGACGTCGTCGTCGTCTGATGCCTATGACATCATTGTCTCTTCTCCTTCCACACCTGAGGTCGACACACAGCTAAACCTGTAAAAAGTACATGCCTAAAATGGTGCCGCCACTCACAGTTGTAACGATGGCATGAGTGTCACAAAGGCCACACATTGGTGGATCAGTCCCAGATAAAAGAAAATGATGAGTTAGAAATCTGTGACCAATGCGTAGCCCAGCCAAGACAACTTCCTTCCTGTGATCCTTATGGAGACAAGATGGCCAAAGAGCAATAGAAGGTTTGAATTGGAAAAGCTTGTTACGATGTTGCTCACTCCAAATCGACTGCCAACTGGCACAAAGCCAAGCCTTGAACACAAGAACATAGTCCATAGATGGGACAGGCAAGGCTGTGACAGCACCAGAGCAGGCAGACTTAGCTGTAGTGTCAGCAAGCTCGTTCCCGCAAATACCGACATGGCCAGGTATCCAGAAAAACTGGATAGAAATGGAAGATAGAGAACAATGAACCTCTGAGCAATCACCCCGCCACAACAACCATGGCAGAGGGGAATGTGAAACCATTTGCTAGGATCCAACATAAAATACAATTCAGAGTAGACTGAAGCTGCCGCTCAATAAACCTCATGCTCGACGACCGACAAGAAATATGAAAGTCATCGACATAGAGATTGTTTACAACAGTAGGAGGAAGTGCTGAGTAATATCATTGATTTTAACACTGAAAAGCGTAACATTCAAGACTCCGAGTTCCTGTGTGAAAGAACAGGAAAGGGTCGAACCTACACGGACTTGGAATCGCCTGTCGAGTAAAAAAGATACGAATAAAACTGGTAAATGGTCACCTCTACTTAGTGTTGTAATGCTTCACAAGATCGAAGAAAATGAACACAAGATGCTCTCTCTTGAGAAAGGCTTCCCTGATCGAGGTGATCAAGTCGAATCAGCTGGTCCACAGTGGAATGCTATCGATGGGACCCACATAGGGTGTTTAAAAACTACCAGAAGAAGAGCAAGAGAGGCAGGAAATAGTTGGCACAGCATCTCATAGTGAATGTCATCAGGCCTGACTGATG
Source organism: Limulus polyphemus (assembly GCF_000517525.1). Classification (NCBI taxonomy): domain Eukaryota; kingdom Metazoa; phylum Arthropoda; class Merostomata; order Xiphosura; family Limulidae; genus Limulus; species Limulus polyphemus. The sequence goes on from NW_013666399.1 coordinate 247,828, forward strand.
TACTGCCGGACCGATGAAGAGCAAGCTTAAGTTCCACCAATGTAAAGGAGTGATTATAGTCATAAAGATGATCAGCCCGAAAGGAAAGAGGCGAACCCTCTGCCCGAGACTTGATGTCCAAGAAGGTAGGGGGAAAAATAGAAGTGCTGGAGAGATTATAAAAGCACTCCCCGAGATTATCGGCAATGCTCTGTACATCACAACTTCCTGGCTATTGAAGAGCAAGATGGAAAGGGGATGGGAAGACAACTTTGGAACTGGTGGTAGAAGGGATGCTACTTGTGAACGTAATCCAAAATTCCTTCTGGCTTTGACGTCTGACGTGCCGAGCACTGGAAAGCAAATTATATATATTTTTTAATGGATTATCTATATTGTACCCCCACGAATATCGAAACCTGATGTTTGGAGTTATAAGTCCACAGACCTATTGCTGTGTTACTGAAGGGGCTCAACAATGGAAGTAGTAGTTCCAAGAGCAATATAGGATGTGGAAACACGTCCGCTGAAGCACGAATAACCCTTCTTAAAAAGCATAAAAATACTAGCGTCATATATAGCCACACGTAAGTATAGAAATCAGGAAGCAAAGATATTGTTAAATACAAAGATATATTTATGATTTTAAATTAATGCAATCTCTACATTATCTAGTAAAAAGCAGCAACAAAAACGATATTTGATCGATATATGAAATATTGACCAGCTTAAGTAAGTTAGTGTGGTACATATCAATCCAGTAAGAAAGTATAATGAGTCACAACACTAATAATTTAGAGTGCTAATCGTCATCAGATCTCATACTGTTTTACCTATACTGATGAAGTTATATACTAGAAGCGTTAAACTATGATACTATGCTATCACAACTAAATATGTCTCTCTGGTATCCCAAGTGGGCACTTACTTGCTATGTTTCATTTTATTGTAGCCACAACACTCAATTTTCGTAGGGCAGCGTCTTCTTGCAAAAAAACAGTATAGCGACATCTTTAATTACTTTCTAATATTTTTTCTAATATAATGACTTTATGGTAATAGTTGGATTTCTCTCTAAGAAGAATTAAACTGCAGCTTCACTTCAAGACCTCGGTTTTCGATTGGTAACAGCTGGTGGGTACGTTCTGTGATGTTTTAAATAAGAATTAAGTGGAAATATAGCTTCTTTGAAAGTCAAGTAATTAACTTAAGTAATGAGAACAAAACTGTAATAAAAATGAATTCGTTTTACAAACATTTGGTCTAGAAACCTTACAGTAAAACTCTGTCAAATTTGACAATGACAGCCAACTAGGGATTGAGAGTTTTCTGCTGAACACGACATGTCGGGTTATTTGTGTCATTGTAGAAAAGATTTTGTTGTTTAAAATGATGTTGAGAATTCCTTTGAATATTTACTTTTTTTTGTTTTAGCTTAACCAATAAGCTAAAGTTCCACTAATATCTGAAGCTAATCAACATTTCAGAAACTACTTATTTTTATTATTCAGCACTTTTAATTCTAAATTAAAATAATACTTTCTTTAAATTTTGTATAATTAATTAGCATCGGTTAGTTGTTAAGTTGCATTTAAAACTAGAGGGGCACTTAGAAGAGCGTATACCTCCGCCACACTGCGTTATTCATATTCGGATCTCAAAAAATACAAAAAATGTGTTCGTATGTGCGTCATAATCAACGGACATGGACCATTTTTGGCAGGACGATGAAGAACAATATTCTACATTTGTCCAAACAAAAGCATAAATAATGTGAAAAACTGGTGTCCATTTTAACAGATAAGGATTTTCTTTATTTTCGTAGCCTTGCTGTAGCTCGATGAAAGTCCTAGCTTTTGGCATCATGTTATGCAAGTACGATTATGTGCAGCACAATAATCTTAACTATTCATTTATTTTTTCCCATGGAGTAGGTTCTGACGTTTAGGAGCACAACTTCCAGCACTTACTGACAGCAAACAAGGAAGGAAATACGCATATTCTTTAAACAGAGACGATAAAATTATATTCCGTAAACTCCAGTACGCTGTAGTCATTAGTCTAGGTTTTAATTCGTTAGTATTCGGAGCCCGTTTTAAAATTCACGGAGCAATGAATAAGTACATATAAACAAACATATTACAGGCTCAATTCGTCTAAGTTCTAGGTCTCTCACGATCTAGTATATGTAAGAAGCTGATTTTCACGGACAGCTAATCATGCTGTTTTGCTAATCAATTTCTGAATAACTAAAGTGAAACTTTTGGTTATACCACTTTCATCTAAACATTTATCTGACCGATTGTTATCAAAATTAGCAGCAACCTTTCGGGCCCCCTCGGGGAGTGACACACACATGGTACTCGGATCTGACACCCCGTGTGTGACCGGGTACGTCATCTAGTACTATATACAAATTCTTCTTAAGAATCAAATCTACATAACATTTTAAAATTTCCCTCTTAATGTACGTGGAAGTCGGCTTCTAAAACCATGTTCAAGCAAATTAAAGGCACAAAAGTCCATTATAGCTGCATCGGGGGCTTGATAGATAAATGCGATTAACCGTCCATAAACACAAAATTCGAGTTAACATATGATAAAATTAGCACAGTTATTTATTGACTGTCGTAAAACAGTGCATTTTATGGTTCATTAAGTGAGTAATGGGAATAAAATAACCTGAAACTGTCTAAACCCACTTTTAACCTGTTGATGTTTCACATTTCGTCCACTGTAGTCAAATTAGACCAATATTCTGTATTGTCTGGTAGTCTTTCCAAGTTTATTGCTTAGAAATATAATAAGCCTTATACTATTGTCTAATGACAGATATAATTGATTAAAGCTGGTTTTACCACTGCTCTTTACTGAAAACCATGAAGCTGTTGTCATAACAAAAAAAAAAAAAAAAAATATCAGAGGAGGAATTCAGTTTGCAGTTCAATACAATAAACGTTGAACCACCAAAAATAAGCTTTAATTCGATTTATATACATTAAACGAATTTCTGGGTATTCTAATAATTTCAACATGTTTGGTTTGTATGTTGAATTCAACGCAAAGCTACTCAAAGACTACCTGCGCTAGCCGTCTTTAATATATAAGTGATAGACTAGAGGGAAAACAGCTAGTCTATAACATTTACCACCAATTATTGAGCTACCCTAATCGAATATTGGGACTGACCGTCATATTATAACGCCTCCTGGGCTTAAAGGGAGAGCATATTCGATGATGGGAATCGAATCCGTGACTTGCAAATTGACATTTTCAAAATAGGAACATAGTGACCATGCAAGAAAAACATTCACTTTGGCTTTATTATAACAACTAAATTATCTATAACAAAAGCGCGCTGAGTATAAATTGAGATTTGGTATTCAAGCAAACTGGAGTGTTATCTTAGCTTATCTTTTACCAAATTAAGAGATAAGTCTGTGCACAGAATTGTTCATAGCAATCTAATTGGAATTTTGACAAGTTCGGTTTAAAACACACACAAACATATTTAGAATGGTTTGTCGACACAGACGATGAAACCAACTTTATCTATCCGGAATAATACTCGAACCAACAAGTACAGTTAATATAAATCTAGTTATAGCATGGAATTTCACATAATATTAAGTCCAACAACGTAGGTATTCGAATGTGATATGTCGTATTTAATTTAGCAATTATAATAAACTTTATTATTTTGAGGTTTATTAAAGAGTTAAACCTTAGTACTATATTACTATACTTATTTTATATTAAATGGTTTTACCGAACACTGAGATCTTTGGCATGTGTTTTTGGCATAACATTAAGATAATTTAAAGGGCTTACATCAAAGCATAAATGTCGGTTGATGTAGTAACTACCCAAAGGACAATATGGTCGATTATTCCTTTAAGAAAATGAAAAAAGTATATTAAACTGTAACCAGTTTCTAGAAGTTTTGTGGTTTTGCATAAATAATTGTTAAACTGTCATATGCTTCAGAAGAAAGTGAAATTTTACAAAAGCGTATGTTTAGATAACACTAGCTTGAGTGTACCCGCTAAGGAAGCAAATATTGTATTAAGGAAAGTGCAAGATAATGTTATTTTTTCTTCTTTTGTTAATAAATCCCTAATGATATCATTAAATGCTAATTGCATACCTTGTTTTATGGGGGGTAGTAATTGACTCATTTAATTGACTAAGTACTTGTGTCTTTCAAATCAGAACCAAAGATCTATCAAAAGTGGAAATGTGCCATATTTAAAAGCACTTTTTATTCCACTTCTCAGGTAAAAATCATAAAAAAATAGTTACTGTACACCATCGGACACTTTCCAATTGCCGTATTAAAAATTACATAAACAAGTCATCCAACTGTGTATAAAAAATTGGACATGTGCCCTATTCAGGAGTTTTTTTACTTTGGAAAAAAATTCCCAAACAAAAATAGCCCATGTACATTATCGGAAAGTTTTCAGTTACCATACAAACAATTATGATAATCGAGCTAGCCAACTCTAGGTGAAGGATCATCTTTATAATAAGATTAAAGCTATATCTGTGCTATTTTTTTATTGTTTGTTTGTTTGGAATTAAGCACAAAGCTACACAACGTGCTATCCGTGCTCTGCCCACTACGGGTATCAAAACCCGGTTTCTAGCGTTGTAAGTCCGCAGACATACCGCTGTGCCACTGGGGGGGGCGCTATATTTTTAAAGTTAAGGAATTTCAATATTCAGAAAGACTAGCTTCAAAACGAATTTTTTTTTTTCTAGCCGCATCATTCTGTTAAACGAGATTACCACATATAAATAAAATTTATATAATCTTTGAAACACTCTAACAACAAGTATTATTCAAATAAACTACTTATGTAATCACTCTTAACGCCCACGAAATTAAAAGGGGGAGTTCTGAATATAGACAAATTTAGTCAAAATAATCATTTCGGTGTATTCTCCTACCATGGGCAGCCCGGCATGGCCAGGTGGTTAGGGCGCTCGACTCGCATTCTGAGGGTCGCGGGTTCGAAACCCTGTCACACCAAACATGCTCGCCCTTTCAGCCGTGGGGGCGTTATAGTGTGACGGTCAATCCCACTATTCGTTGGTAAAAGAGTAGCCCAAGAGTTGGCGGTGGGTGGTAATGACTAGCTGCCTTTCCTCTAGTTTTACACTGCTAAATTAGTGACGGCTAGCGCAGATAGCCCTCGTGTAGCTTTGCGCGGAATTAAAAGAAAACAACAAAAAAATCCTACCATGGGAGTAAAGGAGCTTTTATGGGCTTAAGATATGTTTAAAACGGCTTATACTTAAAGTGATGCTTCGAAATTTATGGGAAATGTTGTCTTATAGTAGATTAAAAGTTTCTCCCATATTTTAATGAATATTTCTTAGAAGAAATGACTAACTTATACAATTAGGTAACGTGTGACCTTGGAAACTTGGATGAAATAAAAATAAAAGAAATATCAAGATTTCAATTTTTGTGGTGCATATTGCTGTATAGAAGACTTTAATACTAAAAATAAACGACCTTACAACATCAGATTTGCTATTTTACTTTAACTGGACGCTCAATGTTTCGTTTTAGAGCTTTCTCAGGAGTATTTCACTAAAACACCAACCGTAACTGATAGTAGAAAGCTTCAAATGGTTTAAATAATGAATTATAATCGAATATGTAGCGTGCATTTCTACAGCGTGGGTTTGACATAAATAAGTAGTAAAGTTTATTGTTGAATGAATCGTATTGTTGAAAGAATTAATTTCTACCTGTAGTAAACAAAAGTTATATCAACGTTTCAGATTTAAATTACAAAAGATAAGATGAAAAAATAAAATAATTATAATCATAGGGATCATCCTTTGTCCCTATTAACCTGTGGTCGTAGTTGTTCGATGAGAAGAGTTTCTTTAAAAAAACATTCCATGTTATTATTTCTTGATTGTTCATTTGGTTAAATTATTAAATGTTGTTTGTTGTTATCATAAGTTTGTTTCTCACGTTGGTGCTTTACATTTGGCAGAAATTTTAACAGTTTTCTTCCTAGTAGCTTAAAAAGTTGGTCAGCAGTTTAGAACATAGACCTTTACAAGGCTTTCATTTGAATCTGAAAAACTTAAGATTTTTAGCAGAAACATTTTCCCCATTTCTCTGCTGAAAGTCTACTCCACCGCTTGAATTAGATCTATCAGTGCCAAAACTATATATAACTATGGTTTTTCCTTTTTACTGCATGCACGTCATGCTTTCAGTTTAGAAAATAAAATAAATAAGTTCGTACAGCATGTTTATATGAAACTGTGTTTTCAGGTTGCGTTTAAACTTTTATATCTGCACATATAAAAAAACATCTACATTTAGTGTTTTTCCTCACATTTTTCGAGATCGGGTTTCAGATAATAGTTGCTTTGTCATTATCAACAGCGCCAGGGAAGAACAAACCTTGCATATTCATTAATCTCTCATCATTAACTTTAATTAACTAAAATGATACTTTTTTTCAAATGCAACTTAACATTTAAGATGTTGAAGTTCCTTCAACACCTTAAATTTCATGGTGACCTTTCTTTATTCATTCCCCCCAGTGGCGCAGCGGTATGTCTGCGAACTTACAACGTTAAAATCCTGGTTTCGATACCCGTGGTGGGCAGAGCATTGTGTAGCTTTGTGCTTAATTACAAACAAACAAATCTTTACTCATAATTTATATACCGTATATTCCAATATGGTTTTGGACGTAAGATATCATAAGTAAAAGGACACATTTTACAAGGTTTTTTTGGGGTTTCGGTTATTTTGGTCGGTAAATTTCTATGGTTACGTGAAATTGAAATTTTTTAAAGCGTGCAGAAAACCATCGATTTGCTAAATTGAAATTATGACGTTTTCTTTGCTGTCCCCTGATTTATTACTTTAAAAATAGTTAAAAAATAGTCAAAGCTTTTGTGATATGGTAAGATCATCAATTGATGTTGGTTTTTATATGCATGTACTTCGCAAAGAATAAATATTCATTCAAAACAATGTTTCGAAACGTTGCTACTTTAGGCTTCAAATGCCAAATATACTTATTTTTTAAATTGAATATTTACAGTTATTTTCCAGAAATGGTATAGTCGCAATAACGAATATTTATTCATTATCGAGTGACTATGATGATATAGTCCTTGTGTGATAAATATGCTTCCTACCAAACACAGTAGAATCAACAAAATATTATTCGAGAAGTGTATGCCACCTATAAGAATTTAATAACTTGTGAACAACACTGTTAGCATGCTAGTTACTGTCACTTATATTTCCCAGAAACAATAAATTACAACCCAGCCTTCAATAGGTCATTTTTAACTCGAAACATTGGTATGAAACTTTAACATCTGTTCTTCACCAAGAACGTCTTCGGGCATTACATTGTAGGATATTTGTCATCTCTGTGCGTACTCTTCTTTAATTGTGCATAACAGTCTGATGATCTTTTATATATATATTAAAAATAATCAGTATTTCAAATCTAATGAGACAAGCACGCCCATTTCAGGCAATATAAAATACCTTTACTTGCTCTCATGTAATTACTGCCGCACTAAAGGCCTCCGTGTTTACATTTGCGTCACAATTCACAGAAGATGTCTTGCTATGTTCCAGTACTTTGCAGAACTATGAGTTGATATATATATATATCTGATTATAAATTAAGACGTATATATTGTCGAACATCTACCAGTATAAACTCCTTGGACCCCAAACTGAGCACATCATCGTAACTGTCACGACCACTGATCGCGTATATATTAAACAGTTTTTTTTTACGAGAAAAACTACAAGTTCAGAAACATGTATTTATAAAATAAATATGTGATGAGGATTAAATAAATAAAAATATTATTCGTTTTCTGAAAAAAAAAGATATATATATATATATATATATAGCGGAACGCATATTACTGGGCAATCTGAGAAAATTATTTAAGCTTCTGAATTTTATCCATTTCCTATTAATAAAGGATTCAAAATCCTTATAGTCAATCAACGAAGATAGTTTATCATAAATATCTGAATCCTTCAACGAACTCATTGTTATTGAGTTATAAACTAAATATTATTCATCACATAATGTATTCTGAATAGTAAGATTAATATAATTATTAATGAGGCAGTTTTGCTTCAGGTTTGGAATGTTATTTTCCCTACCAGCAGTTTTTACATGGGAAGGAAATTATTGTCATATTACAAGAAATGTAAACCCTATATAGACGTCCCTAATGAAGACCTATAGGGCTTTCCTGTTTTCCATTTTTTTGGGGTGGCGGGTGGAGGGGGAAATTTGAATAGCTTGGCGACGAGCAGAGAAGAGACTTTAAATATCTGCTTTAAAACCAACGGTTTATGTGGACGTCGTTTACTATTATTTCTGTCAGAAGTTTAGATGTACAATAGATGATCGAGTAGTTTATATTAAAACTATTTTGAATGTGCAAACCAACAAGTCGCGGTAATATTACATCTATCAGAACTATATTTTAATATTGCTTGGGTTTCATTGGTAGTGCGAGGCCACCAAAAATTGATCATATTTGGGAACAGTATGTAACAGCCCTTTTCAAGGTAAAATATTCATACACTCAGATCATAAGGGAGTGTTTATATAAGGAATTAGAATTTCCAAGAGAAGAGTACCTCATATACCTAATGACATTGGAAAATAAAGAAATATGGATCCACATGGGGAACCCAGGAACACACAGAATGAGACCTACACCAACTCCTACCCCAGCTATGATAAGCGTTCTCAGAGTAATTTTACAGTAAATTTACCATTACATAATGGTAAGCCTCAGAAAGTGATTAAAGTTATAGTCCATGCTCATAATTTGACAAAGTATTTTCTTTTCTTCTATACTACACATTTTAAACTTCATTGCCTGATTTTGTTTCTAGCATGTAATAATATACTCTGAAGGAAAAGTTAAGGAGTTTTATTTGGTTTTGGTATATTTTTTCTCCATGAAACCAGGTTTCGAAACCCGTGATAACCCAAACAAAATCTTCACGAAACCTTAACCGTATTTTAATCTTTTTCTGTGAAGAATCACCGCAAGTTACGAAATTGCAATTGTTTGATCTGCAAAGGTTCAGCATTATTACATAACTATTTTGAAAGTAGATTTTACTAGATTGATATAAATATCGGTGTGCATTTTAAGACAACCCTTCCTCCCTATAACCTAATTTTAGTATTGACGAAGCCTCAATTCTTAAAGTGCATACAAACACTTGAAAAATACAGAAAAGATCAGTGACAAAAGTCTTCCACGCGCCCCTGGAAAGAGTAAACAACATAATATTGAAGGATCTCAGTCTAGGAAAGTCAGACATACACATATAGCTTCCACAACATATGGATTTATGTGCGATAGGACTGTTGTAAAATGAGTGCTGGGAAATCATCCTCGTACAGTGCATTGTTTAATGTTAAATTTTCTATGTCGATTAAAGCTAATTATGTGGTTACTAGTAAGAGTATTCAAAATTTGAATAACATTAGTAACACATGGTACACATTACATTTTTGGTTATCGTGTAATGTGTCAATAAAATAGTTTACAATTAGTCATACCTGCGTGGAAACCTCTCTTGAAATAAGACAATTTCATCGTATTTTATTTCCAGTCTAACTTGTTTTAAGGTATAAATGACAACTATTAAAAAAGATGAATTAACAGAACTTGCTTCAGCTAGTATAAATACTTTTTAGGAACTTCTCTGATAGTCTTCCTTCTCCACAACAAAGTGTTTTCTACTGGTACGTGGACCAAAATGGCCCTCCTCTATAACCCCAGCAGCAATAATAAATAATAATGTTAGAAAAAACGTCAGAGATTGTCTCGATATGGAACTCAAAGTTAAGCTACTTTATATATTTGGTTAATTAACCACGTTTAAGGTTGTTTGAAATGTAAGCTTCTTTGAAAACACTAAATAATCTATATTACTTGAATTTTAAAACGTGGCAGAGCCAAATGAATGAATGAAAACTCACAAGTTATTTGTTTCAGTGTTTTTCAGTAGGTTTGACGGATTTATTATTATATATATTTATTTTAATATCAATGTTTGCTTTGATTAAACTTATATTTACAATTGTACATAACTTATATTGTTAAAACTCCCGCGTATTCTCTAAAGTTGTAGAAGATTCTCGAGTGTAAGAATCAACGATATACGTGTGCACGTAAACCCTAGTGTTATGTAATCTGAATTTTCCAGAAACTCTCCACATGCCTATAAATATAACCAACGCGACGCGCCAAAAAACAGTATATATTATTTGTTTGCTATAGTTGGTGTGCTATGCACTTCGCAGGCTATAACTGTGATTATTATAACGCTTATTAATAGGAAAACTTAAGATATTTGACAAGGAACATTTATAAATTTCGAACATTACAACTTCAGTGGATTCACTTCGGACATTAGTACTTTTACGAAAACATTACCTAACTTCAACCGTGGAAATCTAATGTGTGTGTGGCCAAGGCCTAAGCTA
>NW_013666399.1:258651-261115 GCF_000517525.1 Limulus polyphemus
GTTAAATACAAGTTGATGTAGATACGATCCGCTGGGAAGCTAGCTAGCTTAGTTTGTTTGTTTGTTTTGTAAGTAAGCACAAAGCTACACAATGGGCTATCTGTTCTCTGACCAACACGGGTATCGAAATCCGGATTCTAGCGTTGTAAGTCCGCAGACATACCACTGTGACACTGGGGGCAGCTAGCTTAGGCCTTGGCCACACACACATTAGATTTCCACGGTTGAAGTTAGGTAATGTTTTCGTAAAAGTACTAATGTCCGAAGTGAATCCACTGAAGTTGTAATGTTCGAAATTTATAAATGTTCCTTGTCAAATATCTTAAGTTTTCCTATTAATAAGCGTTATAATAATCACAGTTATAGCCTGCGAAGTGCATAGCACACCAACTATAGCAAACAAATAATATATACTGTTTTTTGGCGCGTCGCGTTGGTTATATTTATAGGCGTGTGAAAAGTTTCTCGAAATTTTAGTTTTATGTAACAATACTGACGCTAACACTAGCGTTCACGTACACACATATGTTGTTGATTCTTACATTCGAGAATCATCTACAACTTTAGAGAATAGGCGGGAGTTTTGCAATACATATTCAACTGTATAAGTTATGTACATTTCCATATATAAATTAAATTTAAACAAAGATCGATATTAAAACAAATACAATAATAAATCCGCCACAGAGGTTATATTTATGTGCTAATTTTTTTAGAAATTTCTGAAAGAGGTATGCTAATATTTTCTATATAAGGGATGGTGCAAATGATTAGGTTTCTTTTGTTTTGTGGAGTGTTTTTGAGTTTGTGTGTTTGTTGAGTATCTCTCGTCTATGATTTTTAAATTCAGTAATAGTTTATGTAACTACTTTAGTAGGAAACTGGTTTATGCTTGTAAAGTTAAGTATGCTACTTCTTCATAGATGGTTTCTGTGGTGTATACAGTGTATGCTAAATTTTGGAGGCTTCTTAGAGTGCACATTTTCTAGTGAATTGAATAATTAGAAAATCAGTTTATTTCCACTATATATGCATTTTTCTATTAATTTTAGTGGTGAAGCCTTGGGTGTTCGTGTGATGTTAACGTTTAAAATTTATCGTGTAGTTGTTTTCATTTTTTACTGTAAATTGTTTGTCTTTATTTTGGTTGTTTATACGATGAAGACATTTTGTTTGGTCATCTTCACAAATAAAGTCGCAAAAAACATCATTGATATATATAAGGCTTATATAGGGAAGTGACTATGGCATGTTGTTCTATGTGATGTAAGAAAAGGGCGGCCAAAGTACCTGATTATAGCTTTCCCATGGCAAGTCCGTGTTGTTAAAGAAAGTATGAATCTCTGTATTGAAAGCAAACAAATATGGCTATTTGTAACAGTTCGATTAGGTGTTTGTCAAAGCTAGACAAACTATGCAAGCGTTTTTTTTGTTTGAATTGATGCTTATTTTAGAAACATAAGGTTTCAAAATGCAGTTCAAGTATTTACCAAGGTTGTAGCTTAAAGAGTTATAACAAGACATAACTACGCATAAGGGTATTGGTTTTTAATTGATTTTTGGTGAACCGTAGATTTTTGGTATTGATGGTTGGTTTCTGTGCAAAAAATATACAAAATTTATAAGTAATAGTTTTTTCTTTTAAGAATACCATGAGTAGTTTGCTAATTTTTTGTTGCATGTTGGGTTAAGGTCAGTATTTGACTGAGTAAACGTAGACGTATCATTCAGTATATTAACCATTAAAGAATCATACTGTATGTTTGGTAAAATCACGATCAACTTTCCCTTAACGGCTCTTTGAATGACAATTTCTTCATTGTTCCCAAAATGTTTTAGGCTTTTTCTTTCTGCTGGTGTCAAATTTTGTTTTTTTTTTGTTTAGTATTATTTCATTAAATTCATCTAGGAAATGTTTTGAATAGACCAGCTCTTAGTTTGGCTGGAAAATTGCTCATTAAGTATATTTTTTGTTTTGGGATGTTGAATGTTTTGGATGATTCTTTGTTGCTCTTCGACGAATTGGACGAGGATTCTTCTTATGGCCTTGGACTCGGGATTGGTTGCTGTTAATTGGACTTGCAATTTGATTCGATTATTACTTTTCTGCAGAGATCTTCAAGGCTGGTTTTTTAAATCTGACATTGGGATTGTGGGAGGAGTTAATGAGTAGTGAAGACCTTTATTTACGGTTGTGGTTTGAGATTCACCGAGTTTAAAGTTCGCGAGGTTGGTTATATTAATTTGAAAGCGTCTGGTTCTAGTTTTTTAGATTATGCTAACAGGTGGAGTTTTTCTAGCTTTCTGTCTAAATGTTGTTTGATAGATAAACCTTCAAAGTAGGTGATTTTCTGCATTAATGATGAAAGTAAGTAATAATCTAGAGGAGTAGTCAAACGTTCGAGGTTGCTATGTATGTTAAGTTCATTTTTGCGGATAAATTTCAGTTCTCTGTGTTTTTTTC
>NW_013666399.1:262053-304235 GCF_000517525.1 Limulus polyphemus
GGCTTGGTCATCATATCACCTGCCCACTTCTTTCGTCTCACTATGTTGGCAGGTCTTAATAAGCGCTTCCGTCTATTTGATCTGCAACGATAACCCAATCTGTGGAGAATCCATTGAACAGATTTCGGGCTCATCCTACCAACTTTGGCTACTTCTGCAGTCGTTAATCTGGGATCCATTTCGATGCTACCCTTGACAGCCTTTTTTGTCCTCTCCGATGGACCAGGACGACCCGCACGCTGCTCAGTTGTTTCCTTGACGTATTTCTTGTACTGTACGATGATTCTGTTGACTGTCGAAAGCGGGATGCCCAAATTCTGCGAAATTTGCCGCTGACTTATTCCACCATCTGCAATTCGAGAGAACCTTGAGTTCTAGGCATGTTGTAGCACGAGATAATTAATGTGCGGACCATTTTCATGTATATAGTGCTCTGTGAACACAAATTAGTTAGCATAAATCAGTTAAATGACGAAAAATTAGGCGTCTATTTACTTGTGACCACTCAGTGTAGATATAATAGTAAATCTGTCACTATACAATAAAGTTTTTTTATATTTCTTATATTTGAAAGGGCCTCTATAAGGATATAGAGCGCTTCAACATACCTTAATCCGGACCTGGCTGAAGGTTCAGTTTTATTTTTAAGAATGTTGGTGTCCTCTTTTCTTTTTTGAAAGTTTTTGGAAAGGTTAAACTTAAAATCACATTCTTGAATTTCTGTTGGCTTTATTGTAATAAAATAAATTTCTTCTTTCCTATATCTTCATAACATAGTCTAATTCTTTGAAGATTATGTTGTTTAACCATTAATGATAGTATTAGGCTTAGCCGTCTTTCGTAAGATTCGTGATACGGAAATTAAACTATAACTCTGACTAAAAGAGATTAAATATATAATATAATTTTTCTGTTCCTTACGAATTTTAGATGGCTTCTTGTAGCTGTAGCGTTTTATCTGAGATACTACTTTCTAGTACTGAAAAATTAGGTTAGGCTTATCTATATAATACAGTAGTACTGTCTGTTGTCTGATGTATGTCCATGTAACTACTTTCTAGGGTGTGGATGGAGCTTCACCAAAATTGGTATGGAGGCTCACTAGGTCCATGTGGGGTACATACACATTTTCAATTTTGCGATTTTTTGTGGTGTTTTTGGCGTTTTTATTACCACTACTTCGCCCCTATAAATGGATCTTCACATTTGGTATGGAGGTTCATTGGGTTCATGGGGATGTACATACAAATTTTCAGTTTTGCATTTTGCGTTTGCAGTTTTTATGGGCGTCCTTGCCTGTTTACAATTACATATAAAGGAAGCAACTATTCTTGTCCTAAGATAACCTTTTATTAATCATGAATTTATATAGCTTCCGTCCAGAGAAAGGGTACTACAGCTAGTACGTAATAATGTAAGTCTGAGATGATTGGAAAGTTGGACGTCAGGCACAAAGAACACAAAATTATACGAACAAAATTCAATTGCTGCTGTAGTTTGAATTAATAGTTTCATTTTAAGTTTACTTATTGATTAAGTTTTATTTTATTACAAGTTATAGTTTTACAGTAAGGAAGATTTGTTTTTAGAACAGGTAAGACATATATATAAGTAACCACTATCAGTTCTAAAATTTAATACAATGTTAGAATGTTGAATGTTGATTTAAATACTAAAGCCTTATTTACCATTAAAACTTGTGTACTTGAAAATGATCGCACCAGTGAGCAAAATGTCTAACCTCTCCTAAAAACAAATTTTCCTTACTAAGTTACTTTAAAAGTTGTAACTTCTAGTATTCAGTAAGTAAACTCAAAACGAAACTATTTAATACTATTTGTTATAATAAAAACCTATGTAGGACTGATACATTATTCTTTCTCTGTAAGAATTTAATGAAGGACAATTGCCAGTATAGCAGGAATGATAAAATTTTATATTTTAAGCTGTAATATATTTTCGTTAAGTATACATCCTGTCATAGGTAATAAAACGCTTAATTCTATGTTTGTTTCTGGAAGAACTACAAGGCAAGTTCTCATTCGCCCACACAGAAATCCACATTAAGAATTAG
Organism: Limulus polyphemus; assembly: GCF_000517525.1. Classification (NCBI taxonomy): domain Eukaryota; kingdom Metazoa; phylum Arthropoda; class Merostomata; order Xiphosura; family Limulidae; genus Limulus; species Limulus polyphemus. The sequence continues at coordinate 264,128 of NW_013666399.1, forward strand.
AGTCTACTTCTGGCGAGATGACAGACCTACCCTTTTGGCTTGACTCCAAAGGGAGTATAGTTGAAACAATCCATTTTAGTACCTTGTTCTCATCAACAGCTTATAATCTATATGGTCTTTTTGTTGTTAGGCAAATCAGTAAATCAATATAAACAGACATATTAAACTGGAAAAAGCAATATCGGAATAGGAAAAAACAATAAAGTATTATAGAGAAATATAATCTTAATCGCAATTGGTAAATAAAAATTAAACATAAAGTAAGTCCACAGGACGATATATAAAAGGTATGTCTAACATAACTTTTGAATTTGCAATCACAAACCAATAACTAATATGCTCTGCTGCTTCAGCTCGATACGACCACGTATAAAGAAACTGGAATGAGGGTTATTTTTTTTGATTTAGAAACGTTTGAAAAAATTCAAATATTAGATATTTTGAAATATAAAGTTTTTTGTAACCAATCTTCGAATTTTGCAAGAAAAAATATAAGGTCCATATTTTATTTTTCTATTCGCCACTTAGTCTCTAACTTAAGACCTGTTTTGGGAATTCCATCCTTCTTCAGCAACAATGGACCATGTATCCAAATATCAGGATGATACTTCTTGCAGTGGTGATGTGTAAATCGCTTGAGCTTTCCTTTTCTAAGAAAAAGTAATCCATATTTATATACTAGTTTTGAAGAATATGTATTTCTAATACTACTAATCTATTGTTCTAAATTTTGTAGTGAATAAGTCGCATAAAATGAAGCGTTTTCTTCTCAGAATCAAATTTTGCGAATTTCGGCGAGAAAAAAATGAATGACACTTACTGGATCGTTTGCGTGGATCTATTTTAGCCTTATTTGTTTTGAGTAGGATATAACGAATACTTTAATGGCTACCACATACGTACATGTTATGTATGTTATTTTCCATATGCATATATACATATGTGCGCATGCTCACTCCATGTATGTATATAGATATATAAAACTGTAGTTTGACCTTATATGTTTGAACAACACAAACGTGCATACTTAAGTCCCTTTAAGGTCAACCTGAACCTTAGATTCTCGAATGCGTATTCATTAAATGTAATGCTGGTTGATTCAGATTTTGATGGGTAGTTGTGTGATAAATAACATAAAATTTTGAAATAACTTAGTTTGATAACTTGTATGTACAGTTATTGTCGTTTCAATACAAAAATACGCATTTAACATCCTAAGGACAAACGAAGGATATACAAAAACGCAAATCGTTTTTAGGGCGTAATGGAAGTAAAGTTACTATGGGGCAAGCGGTAGCACTGCCTGTGTAGGGATGGCTCAGATTGTTCATTGAAATGGCATGTTAAGTAAATCCTCAATAGGTCATCAAACATCAGAACTTTACAATATTATACAATGTTTCTCTTTATAACAATATCTACGTAACGATGAGTCACAGATTCGGGGAATTTTTGTAAATATCGCAACAAAAAGTTTGAATTTCTCGTTCTTCTTTTTTTTTATTACATGATAACGCAAAATCCAAAACAATGGTGTCAATCACTTTTATTAAGGTGATATAGTTTCAAATGGAGTATTCGCTTTTATAAGTATTATTAATAATTAGTAGTAATTAAAAAACAACAACATAATTCTAGTGTAATCGACGTTATCATTATCCCTGAAAGTTAGCTTTCTTACAGAAATTTGATGTTCCTTTAAGTACAGGGTGAAACAGGAATTACCAACCAATAAAAGATAAGCAAAAATTATTATAGTTGGAACCTCATTGTATTTAGAACTTGGTTATAAATACAACCTCTCCATGTCTTTGAAACACTTCATTAAAACAACAACAACAAGCAAATAGATAACGAGAAAAACTTTTCAAGAAAGGAAGTAATTTTAGGGATGGCTAATATCCTCCAAATAATGCAAATAAGATAGTAGGGTGGCACTTGCATCATCCCTACTATTTTGTTTGCTTTTTTCTTTGAAGGATTGATATCAGCCATTCCTACATTTACTTCCTTTTTTGAAAAGTTATTTCTTTACTTGTAGAGAATAGTACTTTATGTGTTCCATTTCTTCTACGCTGCTTTCAAGATCTTTGGGTATGATGCTTTTTCTTGGTTTTAGAACAAAGTCACATTTGAATATCTACTGTGTCTACCGCGGGGAAACAAACCTGGGCTTTTTCATTGTATGTCCATAAACTTGCCGCTGTCCTACCGGAGGACTCAGGGAAAGGGAGAGAAGGAAGTCATTAAAACATTTACGAAAGAGTGCTAAATGTTAATTAATAAAGAAAACACAAACACAAAATATTAGACATAAAGCTATAGAATTAAAAAAATCTTAGTGAGAGAAAGAGGCAGGAAAAGATTGTTTGTTTCGTATTTTTGCGTAAAGGTACACAAGGGAACTATGTGTATAATCATTCGTACTTAATTTCGAGATGATAGATTAGCGGTAAATCACCTAGTCAATAGCATTCACTGCCAAGTCATACCACACTCATGGCCTCAAAGTGCGGAGTTTGTTTTTTGCAGCAATGGCTTGGGAACAACGAAAACTTCACAGTGCAAGCAGGATATCTACTAGATCCCGCTAAGCCCATAAGGAAACGTAAAAGTACTGAAGGTACTAAAGGGTGAGTTTGAAGGGGGAAAAAAGATGAAAGGAATGCAATAAAAATATATTGAAAATGGAGTATCTAGTAATAACGGTGATAAAGAGGAAGCAAAAACAAATATATCAGAAAGAAGCCAGAAACTAAAAAACAAAATAAAAGGAAATCTCCACACTTTGCGTCTACGGGAAAGACATTTTTAAAAATAATGAACTGTACGTATTTTGAATGTCGGTTTCATTGACTGGAATTAATTTATCTCTCACGGTTAATGATCTGTGACACGCTCTATATAGTGAATAAGGAGACACCTTGACATCTTGGATACTAGGAATGTCTTGTTTGTGTTTGAACGATAGCGTATTTTCTCTGGATGAAAAGGGTCATATACTCACATTTTCCATATAGCCTAGGACTTGCAAATAGATAATGATATTGGTTTCGTGCACTGGCTTGATTTTTATCCTGTCTCCTAAAATGTAAGTATCCAATTTCTCTAAAATCATAGAAAATTTCTTTAAATAGCACCCCAATGGCACAGCGATATGTTTGCGGACTTAGAGCACTGGAAGCCGGGTTTCTATACTCGTGGTGGGCAGAACCGAGAAAACACTTTGTGCTTAACTTCGAATAAACAAACAAACAAACAAACAATTCTTTAAATAAATAAAAGTGTTAAGAGTTACAATTTTGTTAAAAACATGAGTCTATATTTGATTTCAAACCACCTGTTAATTAGCTAAAGCGCAGTCACTTTTGCATAATTGGTTAATTACATAAAAGTGATTGCACTTTTGGCAATTAACTGGAGTCAAACTTTAAACAACTTTCAACGTAATGCGTAAATTCGTTGAAATGGGTAAAACTTTGTAACTGTTCACAAGAACAAGCAATAGAAACGACATGTGCAAAAAACAATACTTAATTTAGTTCAGCTATATACTTTTTTTAGAAAATTGTCATATACAATTTCATTTCATCTGATCACAAAACTACTTATCTTTTTGTAATATAGTTAACATATTTTAGTTAGCCTAACATTTATATACGATTATCTTTTTCCGAAATATCATAATTTTATTTTTTTCACGAACATTTGCTTTTCATCCATCATATTCTGGTCGCATAAAAATCTAAATGTAACTCAACGCATTTATTGGTTTAAAAAAGCTATCACAACTTTATTTTATATTTTGTAGATTTTATATGATGCTGAATATAATAGATGTACATATTTTATACTTAAAAGAAAACAAGAAGAAAGGAATTGATTTCAGCTCTCTGTAGTTCTACCCTTATATTGACTTTTGCAAAAATATATGATTCATAATTTTCACTTTTAAGAATTATTACAAACCGTATCAGTAGATGAGCGCTTTTTTTTGAAATTTGTTTTCATACCTTTTTCAACACATTGATACAACAAAGAAAGTAACAAAAAGTTTTATCCAATACCTTTTCCATATAGTACATGTCTCAGTACACATAAATTTCTAACATTAAATTGTTATTATTTGAATAAAATTATCTATCTAAGAGGCTTTCTAATCAATGACATAATTGCTAAATTAATACCAAGTGTACAGATTTAATTATAATTAAGTAGAATACTGTATTTATGTGATACATTTTGTGGAGATGAACGTAGATTATATATATATATATATATATATATTAGCCTTTGTTTTTAAACCACATTCTTTTTAAGACGAGTGATTTGTTTAAAGGTTTAATAGATAATATATAGTGAAAGTGGTATAATTATGTCATTTAATTGTCATACACCGAGTCCTGAATTCTGTGTCATCAAACTGAGCTTAATTATCTCGTATGCAAAATATTTTAAACCATATTCTTTTTAAGAAGGGTGATTTGTTTATAGGTTCAATAAATAATATATACAGTGAAAGTGGTATAATTATATCACTTAATTGTAATACACTGAGTCCTGAATTCTGTGTCGTCAAACTGGGCTTAATTATCTCGTATGCAGAATATTCACGATTAGAAAATGAAGGTAAATGATACAGATACGAACGTTTAATCTAAATGATTTTTAAGAATATTTTCTTTTCTTTGCTATTAAGCGCAAAACTACACAACTGGCTGTCGTGCACTGCTCAACGCGTGTATCGAAACACGATTTTTAGCGTTGTAAGTCCGCAGATTACATATTCTAAATATTGAACGAATATAGTTTAATACACTTTATAATATCAAAGAAATAGGAACACGGTATATCTATTATATTCTTATAGAAACAATCTATATAACGTTTTATGACACATTATATTTTCCTAATTTTTTTCTTTGTTCACAGGACAAGGAACTTATCCTACTCTATTTCTACCATAAGCTTATAGATGTCACAGCTAAGACTATAAAAATCGTAGAGAATCATTTAAATTTTATGATTTGAAAGCATTGTTGCATTGGAAGAGCCTTTGTACTTTTGAAACAATATTTTCAAACAATTGTTTGAAACGTGGATTCAAAAAAGTGGCGTGGCGTGTCGTTTTTTTTTTTTAATTGTAATAAATAAGTGGTGCGTCGTGTCGTGCTGTTAAAGCACAAAACGAACAATCACCACTTATAACCCGACTGAAGGAATTAGAGATTGGAATTTCAATCCGAATGGCATCTTTTGCGTACGTGGGCTAAAGTAATGATGTTTTAGTTGGTTATTTTGCACATTTGTGCAAAGCTGCGATAGAAGTCCCTACGTTTTAATTGATATACTGGAGGGAAGAGAGCCAGTCAACAGAACCTTGCCACACCTCTATGTCTACTTTATTCGAATAGTGGGATTTGAATGTCACATTTATAACGCACCTAAGATCTTAAAGTGCGAAATGTAATTTCGCGGCAACAGGACACAAGCCATGGACCCTCAGTTTCACAGTTACCACTATGTCATACCTGGCCTAAAAAGTAAAGAAAAATTATCATTTCAAAAATACGACACAAACATTAGCTGTAAACACTTTTTTCTTTATATTGAAAGAAAAAAGGAAGAAAGTAAAATGCAGTAATAAAGAATTTATCAGAGTCTAAGCCTCAGTGTCTTCAAGTTTAAATCCCATCTTTTACCTGAATATACATTATGTACACACACACATATATATTCTGCTGGGGTTTTATACGGCTTTTGGAAAAAAAGTTTTTTCCTTGGCATTTAGAACTTGTAATTAATTATGGACTTCTGTCTAAATACTGGATAAAACTAGTGGTTAGCGAGTCGGACCATGAATTTGAAATTCCGTTGTATGCGTCCAATTACCGCTCCTCACTTTGAGGCCATGGGTGTGTTATGTGAGTGACGACCAAATCCCATTCTAATTTCCCATTACTCAGTCATCTTAAAATTAGAGACTTCTTGCGCAGATAACTCTCTTGTAGGTTTCCTTGAATTTCAATAAGACAAACAAACAAATAAATAATTTATGGTTACAATTTCATACAATTGAATCTCTCTACCGCTTCGTTTACATAACATATTAAACCTAATTTTCATGGTAACTAATTCTTTAATGTTTGGAATTAGCTGTATAATGACTTTTCAATTTTTTTTGAAACAAGACTGAATACTAACAATTTCAATAAAATGTGTAAATCAATCTCTTCGTTAGAAAACAAGAAACTGTACCTACTTTTAATTTCTCTTTTGTGCACTTTAACAAGTTATTTTATATTTTACACTAAATTTGAACAAGGGTATGATAATTTCCATCAATATTTTATTCCCATGATACAAACTGTATCAAACACCTATTGTTTTTCACTGTGGTGAAGGATGAGATCTCTTTTTTTTCTGTCAATACAGCGACTCAAAATTAATTATATGAAAGTTATAAAAGTGACTTTAACCGATATGGTTTGTACTTTGAGCTTGTATATCAAAGTGTCGTTTATTGTTCTTAATTGATCGAAAACCATAATATCTAAGCTATAGGTATATTTCATTTTCAGATATGGAGTATATGATAAAATATTGCCACAGGCAGTCAGAGATTTTAACAATTAATAAAAAAATCCTAGGACCGCGATCAAATGTGTAAAAGAAATGACATTGAAATAGACTGAAGTAATGTGTAAAACAAAAACAAAATACTTTTCTTAATAGCTGATGAGAAGTTTTAAAGATGTGGAGTTGGAGTATTCATTAATAATTGGTGAATGATAAGTATTAAGATTTTAAATTAATGGAATGCAGAGAAAGTAACAGTAGATAACATAATATGTCACACTTCAAAGAACTGCTCACCTTACCCTTCCATTATTAGTATAAAGTGTATTTTTAACAAACCGGATATGCAAAGGTCTAAGGTTGTATTATTACATGCAAGTTCGGCCCTTTGACTACCCCTGGGGTGGGATTAAGGTAATTTGAAGGGGCGATACTGATATTTGTACAATTTAGTGCGAGTTGGAGTTCTTTTCCTAGTATAAGTTTTTTGGGTGGGGAATGAAACTGATATAGGAAATCTAAGGATTTTAGGATACCACACTAGAGCCTGATATGACTTAAAAGTGTGGTACTTAATTATCATTGCTTCTGTCCCTGTATTGTGTGGGAATGTATTAGGGTAACTTTGAAGAAGTGTTAACCATCAGATCCATTGTCATATATTCTGCAAGGCATTATAAGGTATTTGCCATAATTCTGTATAAGATAATTACCATGGCTTTGCCAAAAATGGAACCTCAATGGATTCTGAAAGGCGTAACTCTTGGGAGGTAGGTCTTCAACGTTTCTTGTTAGTGTTGTGTATGAAACAAAGGTGTTTGTTTCTAATCTGTTTTCAGGCATTTATATCTTAAGGATGGACCCATTACAGAAGCTGTCATTTAGATTTGCTTATAACGACGTTATTTAAGTAAATGTGGGCAGTTGTAACTTGAGCATCACAATACTCGTATTTTGGTGGATCAGTCCTTTGTAAAAGAAAACAATTAGTAATCACCCTTCCTCTGATTACAGTGCATAGAAGATGACCAGCTTGTAATGACAAGTTTTATCTGGAAAAGGTTATTGTGACGTTGCTCACTTCACCTTGTTTCCCAACTGATGTGAAGCCTTGCCTTGATGATAGGCTTGAAATCCCGATATGTGATAGGTAAGACTGTTACATTGCCAGTGCAAACAATTTTTGCCTTGGTATCAGGGAACTCATTTTCTCGAATATTAGCATGACCAGGGATCTGGAAAAGCTCAATAATAGTGGATGATAAGACAGGGGCCAGTTTTTCTTATCCAATAGGACTGGATGAGGACTTACGTTAAGTGATACCAGAGCCTTCAAAACAACGAAGACATCTGATTTTGACACCTCCATAAAATGAAGATTAGAAAATTTGTTAAAGATAAGTCTTTAAGTCCACTCGCGAGTACCCTAAATTTCTTCAAGTGATTCGTAGGAAGAACACAAATGGGAATGGTAACAAGCTTTGGTTCGATAAGCTGATCATGAGATGTTATAATATCATCCAATGTCAAACAGATTTCTTTGTCTGAATATAAAAAGCAAAAGTATAACAAACAGTCTATTTGCAAAAAGCAGAGTTCACTGAGGCATAAAGACACATTACCAAATGGGGTGTTCTTGTAGGAAATGAAGCTTTTGAGCATAGTACATATGCCTGAAGAGAATGAAAGAAGGGAATATAATGAAATAATGAGAAAAGCACTTTTCAAGAGTGTTAGCAATAACCTATAAATCAGCAAACCCTTAGCAATCGAGCTGCAAGATCGAAAATGAATAGGAGGATGGTCTGATGTAAAATGGAGGTTCTCGGGACTGTTTACACAAACTCTGGACTGAAGAATTGTGGAAAGGCTCCAAATCATAGGGTCCTAACCAAAGCATAGACCAGAGACCCATAGCTTCCAGCTTTGATTTAATGAGAGCATAGTTGTCCTTGAGCATAGAACACCTATCCAATCCCCAAGAGGTGGAGAAGACGATTCAGAGGATATTCAGAACCTTTGTACACTTGTATTTTAGCTGCTTAACGTGTGGAATAAAAATATCAGCTTTTGGTCAAAGAGGAGTCTCAGCTGCTTTGTCTCAGCCACTATATGAATTGGTGCACTTCTCTTATAGTTGCAAAAATGCATCAAAATGGATTTAGTTGACAAAAATATGAAACCATTTGCAGTAGTCCATTCAAACAAGTGATTGAGGTACTGCTCATTATACCTCATAGTTGATGACTGACAAGCAAGAGGGAATCCTCAATTGCCGCGGTTGTAATTAGATCTCAAATCGGTCAGGAGATGGAGCTAAGAGCTAAACGTTTGTACTTGAAAAACAAACAAACAAACTCGGAGCCATTCTATGAGCCCCTGCACTGCAGATAAAAATGTAAGAGTAATGGAAATGCAGGTTTTTTGCAATTGTATTAGAAAGTTTGACATTGATGGCATTGATTTTAATGCTAAAAAAGTGTGACACTCAAGACACACACAATGAGGTACTCCGATGTGTTGATTCTACATAGGTTCAGAATGACTTATCAGCTAAATTCTGAATAGAAATGTAAAGTTCCACACAACACATTAATGGGATTAATATGGGATTCATGTAAAATTCCAAATCTTCACAGTGTGTTATAAGCCTTTTCAGGATAAAAAGAAAACAGAGAAACAAGATGCGTCCTCTTGAGAAAGGCTTCCCTGATTGATGTTTTAAGTTAAATTAGGTGGGTCATGGTGGAATTCTCCCTAATGAAAACTGCACTTGTTGGCGGAGAAGCAGGCGTTTGATTCAAGGAAACAAACAAGACGATAATTAATCACCCTCTCAAAAACTTTAAAAATACAGCTAGACAAAACAATAGGTCTTTAGTTATAAAATTTTTGGAATACCTCCTAGGCTCAGAAAAAGGGATGAAAATGGCCAAATGCTATACATAGGGAAAATATTTTTTCTGTCAAATCTAGTTAGAATCAATTAGAATAGGTCAAGTGAGGCAGGAGAGAAATGACAGCTTCTTGCAATAAATGTTACCTGGTGCAACTGGTATGTTGCCAGGTTGATTTATAGTAAGTTTCACTCAGCCATTGTAAATGGTCAATTATAGTCATATAGATGATAAGCCTTAAAAGAAGGAAAGAAGTGAATGTGCTGAAATGGTGATAAAATCATTTTCCAAGAGTGCTAGCAATAACCTATAAATCAGGAAATTCTTGGCAATTGGGCTGCAAGATTGAAAGTAGATGAAAGGTATACTTTCCATTCATATTTCGAATCTTGTCCCTAATGACCTTGGAACTGGTAGAGGAAAAATACTGGAAGTGAATTTAATCCAAGATTCCTCCTGACTGAAGTTTCTAACTTGCTGGGCATGAACAGAGTCTGTTGAAATGTTATGTGGTTGATAATAGTGGGATATCTGGACGATATCCACCATGCATAAGTATACCATAGCAAATGTGTCAAAGTTTTATGGATTATGAGGATAGCTGCCTGAACAGCGCGATCAGTTACTGCCTCCACACAGAGGATAAGTTAACAACAACAGTCATAGGGGCCATTAAAATGTGGCAATAATTCCCACTATTTATTCATAAAGAGTAGCCGAAGAGTTGATTGTGAGTTGTGTTCACTAGCTGTCTATCATTTCAAAATTATGGATGGCTAGCACATATGGTCCTCGAGTATCTTTGTACAAAATTAACTAAATAAACAAACAAACAAACATTGTGTCCCAGCCACAAAAAGCAAGGAAGAAGAGAAAGGGACAAATGGATAGACTTATGGCTGTAAATACCTTACTTAGAGCATGAAAATAAATAGATGCTCCAGCGATGAAGAGAGATTAGTTGTGACCTGAGAGTATATGCTTCTCAGATCGAGCCCTCCCAACAATATTAGCACCACTCTAAAGTGAATTATGTCTAATAAAGTGTCTCAGGATTAATAATGGAGGTGATAACTGTTCAATTAGCTCATTATGGTCTGTCTGATTGAAATACTTTCATGGTGATAGGTAAAGAGAACATTGTGTGAGGATATGACTAATGGAGATATGTATTACAACAGCTTCTAGTGGTGTATTGAGTGGTTTAGTCAGGGAGGGTACAACTTGATCAACAAGCTGCACCACACCCCCATGAACCCTTTAGTCCCACAACCTGCCTTTCCTGTATAATAAAACTGCCAACCAGTAACAGTATCAGTGATTTTCAGGAATGTCTAATGTAAATAAATATACAGTCAGAGTGACAAGAATCAATCAAGGTCTTAATGCTATTCAAACTATAGCAAAAACCTTGACAGTTCCATTATATCAGTGTAGTTATTTTCATCTATAATTTGGCGGACATCTAGAAGGGAATTTTTATTTGTTGATTTATGATCAATTTGTTCTGTATTATTTGAAGTCATTCTATCGAACTCCGTGTGTGTGCATAAGTGATGCTCATAACTATCATGATATTTATCACCACAATGAACATATTTCAAAGAACCTTGGAAAGGTGTCGTTAGATGTTCAAACCACTGACATCGATGACAATGAAAGGCTTAGGAGTACGTGGCCTAGTATTGCAGCTCAGATAACCTACATTGACAGTTGCAGGTGGATTTGGTTATTTAAGCATTAAAATTAATACTCCAGTAGGCTGCAATATTCCATTCTTCTGAGTGAAGATTTGTCTGACTATAGAAGCTTTGTGACTTGCAGCTGTTTTCCTACCACAATAAGGAAATTAATTTCAAAAAGCCTGTCTTAACTAAGCTTTTCAATCACCACTAAACATATACAATCTAACTAACAAATTTCTTAGTCAATCGTAACAGAAAATTGAAACAAATTATATAGAAGTGTTTCAAAATAACATGCATATCATAAACCAAATTCTACTGGATGATGATTAGACAATATTAGTATAAAATAAAAGGTATTTGAGTTCTACAAATATTGCGGACTTACAACGCTAGAAACCGGGTTTCGATACCCGTGTTGGGCAGAGCACCAATAGCCTTGTGTAGCTTTATGCTTAACTTCAAACAAACAAACAAACAAAAATCTATAAACATATAGAAATATAAATATAACATATCCTTTTCACATAACTTTTCCAGAAACCTATATTCAGATAAACCCTTAAAGTGTAATAATCAATTAATACTTTAAAAAAACAATAGTTAAACCAACTTTTAGAGTGTCAAAAAACATTTAGATTAACACTTTTGAATTTAGAGTAGTGAAATAAACTTCAACATGTAGTACATATCCATTAATATTTTCAATACACCAAATGAACTTTGTAATGCAATGTTATATTAAAGTAAACCCTATAACGTAAAATATTCAATTCATAATATATATATATATATATATATATATTTATTTGCAATATACAGCATTATTGATATACATAACGCCAGAGCAGTGGCATCTTTTTCGCAGTAGTTAATTTGACCTGGATAAGATTCCTGGCTCACAGCATATTTTGTAATGGAATTTATTAAACCCTGTATATGATTTGCATTATCAATATAATGTTTTGGAGCTAAATAGTTTTCCTTGAGTAATATTTTTGGGGAATTTGGTTTGAAATACCATGTATATACGAACAATCAATATTTGTTTCTCTCTGTCTTTAACAAGAATTCTTTTTAAATGTAGTGCGTAAAGTGTTAAATAAATATAATCCCATGGTTCATAAAATAACATCGGAGTATTAAAACATCAATCATGCTATGATACTAAAGATGCAATTTTCAAATAGGAATATTTTAGGGCTATATTTGGTTTTATAATATATAAAGCCTGAACAAAATTATTAAAGCTAAAATATTTGAAGCAAGCATGTGTGTTAAATATCTTGAATACATTTACAGCACTTCTTTTCTTTTCAGAAAAACATTGTTGAAACTCTTAAATATCCCAAAGCCATTGCAATACAGATTGAAAAAGTAGGATTGTAAATATGACGCATTTATAAAATTTCCAGATACCTTTAGATCCTAAAAACTACAAAATATTTGGCTACTTCAATGTAAAGTAATACTGAAATTCACTAGCGTCCCAATTGTTTAAATATGGGGGATATACAAACTTAGAAAGATAATAAAGATGAAAATATTTCTAAACACATAAATATCTTAGACTGAGAAGTATTCTAAAGGTAGGAGTTTTCAAGCCTTAGAAAAAATCTAATCAATCCAGATTAAGTTCGATTTTAAAGGTAAAATTAGTCCAGGTTGAACAGTACATTATGGGTAGAAGTTTTATTTGGTGCAACTAAGCCAGATTGAGATTGTTTCATGAAAATCCATTGATTCAGTTTGAGGATGAGAATATTTATTCAAAGCAACAAAACGTGAATGTTCATATACAAATTGTTGGCTGAGAATTTCTACTAATCGTAAACGTAAATTACAATATGAATATTAGAATATTTTTTTAAAACTGGTTAAGTGGTAGTTATTTGCACAGGTCTAAGAATATAATACATTATTCCTGCCCAACGGTGGGGTATTGTTTTCATTCTTCTGGGTGTCTGTTTAAATATTATAACTCAAAACATTTTCATCTGATATTGATCTAATTTGATTCAAAGGTTGAGAGGCCTCCAAGACATAATTTATTAACTTGTGGAATATGTATTTGTTTGTTTCGAATTTCGCGAAAGCTACACTCGGGCTATCTGCGCTAGCCATCACTAATTTAGAAGTGAAAGACTACAGGGATTGACCGTCACATTATAACATGCCCACAGCTGAAATGGTGAACATGTTTGATGGGACGGGGATTCGTACCCGTGAGCCTCAGATTGCGAGTCGAGCGCCCTAACCACCTGGCCTGGAATATCTAACTTAAAGGTAAAATTTACACGGAAAATCAACCATTTTCATAACAATAGTACCAGATGTTGATGTTAAAAAAAAGGTCAAAAATCGAGAACAAATAGTCTTGTCACCTGAAACTACAGTTTTTACGGTAATGAATTATTTGGTGTATATTCTAATTTGGTTACTACAAATGTAACAAAAAAAACAAAAAACAATGAGGGGTGGGAGTTGTACTTTTTCGGGGTCTTTCTTTTTGTTCATTGGAATAGCATAAGAATACAAAAAATACAAAAAACATTAATAATGACAACAAGGAAGATTTATTTGGTAGTTTGGGGTTAAGTAAAAAACTACACAATAGGCTAAATGTGCTCTGCCCACCGCGAGTATCGGAACCAAATCTTTAGTGTTATATGCCTCCAAACATACTACTGAGCCTCCCCCAGTGGCTCAGCGGCATGTCTAAAGGCTCATTAACCCCAAACACCGGGTTTTGGTACTCATGTTGGCCCCAACACTGATAGCCCTTTATGTAGTTTTGCGCTTGACAACAAATATACAAAAATTTATCGCTGAGCCATTGAGGGTAATAAGAATAATATGTGATAATGATATTAATAACATAAAATGATCAGTTTAACATATATTATAAATAAAATTGACACTTTCATCTGGCAAAAAATGTTGTGGTGTTCGAAGATGTCTCAGTTCAGAAATGAAGACTATTTAGAGTAACTGTTCAATGATGTATTAAACTTATTAGTAGATGCGATGTGTCTATATTATACACAGTAGTTTTATTAGATTTATAAGTAAAAATTTAGAATTCCAAGGAGCGCTATGTTGGAAACTGTGTTCATACCGCTTCTTAAAACCTAGTAGGATCAAACTCATCACACATATTTAGGTTTTTGTTTGGGTACAGACCCCCTCACCCTTGGAGTAGATATAGAAGTAATTGGGTATAAGCGAGGAGATAAACTGGATTATTGCGTCATTTGTAAATCATAAGGGGGTCTTTGAATCTCGCTTCAGAACGCGGGTACCTTATCCTAATATTATACCATACACAAAAATATTCACTTTATGGAAGGTCTTCTTTACTTATGATTCAGAAATGAAACGTTGAACGAAATTAAGAAACATAACGTTAGCTAGAACACCTTATCTCCTTAATTACATTCATATAAATCATAATATTTAATATTACATGGCTAAAATAGTATAACAAATAAATATAGGATATATATTTTAAGTAACATTCAATGAAAAAAATACTTCTTTTAACTTCTTCAAAGTACTCTAATCGGTAGCTTCTAAAACCTTTGTTGTCACCTTCCTCCAGTGACTCAGCACTGATCTTGAAGTTTGGTGTTTGATCCTCGCGGCGGACATAACGATAAAATAATATTCTGCTGACCCTCTATGAAGTATACATAGTTGTTAATTTTTAATTAATTAGATAATGTCCATTTATACAACATTTGAAAATGATAAGGTAGCACAGTTACCCTTCATTCTGTATTTCTTCCCCTGAGAACTACATTACTATTTATTTCTCAATCCCATTTAGTAAGTTCCGGTTTGTCACACGCTCCCAGGGGCATTAGTCAGGATCTGGGAGGGATAAAAAAACAGTCTCTCACAATTATCTAATTTGTCTTGCGGGTAAATTACCTTTCGTTATTGCTTGTAAGGGTGTGGTATGAAAGACAAGCTGATACTGCGTATGAAGATCCCGTCGGGCTTCCAAGCTTCTAACAATAAAGATATTCGAGTAAATATCACAATTTAAAAAATCCAACAACTACACTGTGATACTACAAATATTAACTTATACAACTTCATCATTTAAGTTGAGATTTGATCCGTTATTCTATCTTACTTTAACTTAACAGATTATGTCTGTCATACCGTCCCGTGTGGGCGATGAATTATTTATTTAGTAGCAATAGTAAGCTTAACGCTGTTTTACTTAAGAAACAGATACAGCCGTTTCATATTACTCATTCTTTGATGAATATAAAATTATTTTTGTATAAAATAAGCTTTCCGCTTTCTTTTACTGCTGAAACTTTTATTGAGAGACTGTTTTTATACATGAAATTTATGCTTAAGTTTGAAGAGTGAGTTACTCAGTATATTATTGAAATATTAGCCAAGACAGCCTATTATCAAAACATTTTCTTCCTGAAATACACTTAAGGTGTTTGACCAAAAAAAGTTAGCCTAATTGATTTATTATTTAAACAATCCAATCCAAATAATATATAAACAGGTGAAATAATTCCGTTATTAAGAACTGACGGATAAGAGTTAATAAGGAGAAACTTGGAATATCTAAAGAATTATCATAATTTATCATTAGTAATTTATTGTAAGTAAACTTATATTTCAAAAAGAGTTTAAGCAGACATGTTATTGTGCCTTAATAACGCATAAGCTTGCGGTTTAACGAAGTCTGTATGTTTTATTTACTGTAGAATATTTTAAAAAAAGTGATGGTTATTATTTTCTTTAGTCGAAATGACCGATATGTTTAAAAGCCCCGTGCTACGTTTATTCTATATTTGAACTTGATATTACATGTTATAAGGATTTCTAGACTATTTGGTTTTTTCCCAATAACTTTATAAAAAATAGTTAGTATGATGTGTAATAACTGGGTGTTTTAACGAATACAATAGTCTTATTTTATATATATATATATATATATTAATTAAAAAAATTTGAGCTATCACAGTTCAGTTCAGGCTATTCAACGGCAAACTCGGGAAATTTAGTAAAATATACTGTTTGCATATATATATCTTTGATTTTTGTAAAAGGCTTTACATACATCAAGAGTACAGTGGGCTCACTGGGCCACTGCAGCAGTTCTGTAGATTCTAAATGTTTGTGCGTACAATACATATGAATAGTGAAAGGATAAAGAAGACAAACCCTCTCAGTTTGTTTATCAAAACAAGAGAATTAAGCTAGAGCTATATTTTAAAATACTTAAAATACTTTGAAGGCACAGAGTGAAAGTCACTTTCTTCTTTATGTGCAAACTCTTGAAAAAATCATTCTATGAATGTTTGCGATGAAACCAATGTGGGGTACATGTATGTTGAGGCTGAACCAATTGTCGGGTATCTTTTCCGGTATCTTTTAAGTCAGCATGTCTGAAAACCCATGTAGATACACTTCCAAAAGTGAACACCTTAGCCATTTTTGTATCACATATATATTCCACTAGTGAGTTTAAAAACATATGAAATTTTTCATTACCGATAAGTAGATTTTTCAAGAACAGACAAATAATTATATACTTTTCTGCGTAGATGGTTATATTTAGTTTTCTACGCACACATACACACAATATATATATAATAATTTTCTGACTCATCAGCTGTTAAGACAGAAAGGTGCTCTTTATTTTTGTTGTAGTTGATAGCTGTTTAAAGTCCACATTGAAACGTTGAACCGATCTAGTCACATTAAACTACGCAGATTTTGCAGTATGTAAGCACTGAAGAAGAAAATACTTCTTGTAGTAATTTTCTATTGCATAAATAAATAGCAATATTTGCTCTTTATCAATATTTTTTGTTTAAATTCATATCAATAAAATAATCTGCTTTCACTTGTGTAAGAAACAAAGTTGTTTGATACAGGAAATTAGTTCAAAGTTATCATGATTTATTTACACCATCTAAACATTTTATCTTTACATATGGTTCCATAAAGATCGAAAATAAGCTTTGTGTTATGTTAATAAAATATTAGGATTTTATTTAATTTATAGCCGTGAAAGGTGACTGTCCTGTAGTAAGTTTGATTTGACATGTAGTGCTACAAGATCATTATTTTAATTTAATTTTATTAATATACATTGTTTACAAACAACTTTATTGATTGGGTGATCAACTTGACTTATGAAAACCATTAATCAACGTAGATTTTGTGCTTATGTTATCACTGCGTTTACACCGTCATTAGCTCAACGTGAGTAACTCTGAGAAATGGTCGAAACGGGAAATCCGTGTTGTTGAAGCGTGATGCAAATATATCCAGTAGCGAAGATATGGTATATCAATATATATATGTCTTCAACCAATGAAGTTAAGATCAGGAATAAGTAATGCAATATTATTTAGTAAAATAGAAACCATCACTCTCATACCTAGGAAAAATCCTTTTTTTTTGTTTAATTCTATCTAGATATTTGTGAATAGTTAGTTATATAAAAACTATAAATATTTTTCAATGATATAACGAGTGTATTGTTGTTACCTGAACAAAGATTGCTTCTATTATTGAAAACTAGAGGTTTTTGAAGGAACCTTCGCAAGCTAGGTTTTAAAAATGCTTCTTTTCTTTTTGAACCTGATCTTTTGAATTGATTACTCTCATTTAGGTTGCTGTATATATGCTTGTTTGCAGTTAAGCACAAAGCTACACAATGGGCTGCCTACCAAGGGTATCGAAACCCGGTTTCTAACGTTGTAAGTCCGCAGACATACCGTTGTGCCACTGAGGGGCTGCACTATATATATATATATGTTCTTTTTTGTGTCTCCTATGAAGGAATATAATTATTTCTAAAGCTCAGGCCAAATATATATACAAATACATATTATTTATTCAGAAAAGTCAATATAGAAAACGAAAGTTATACAGTTTTGATTATATTGTGGTCTTAATTACTGGTATAATTTGTACGAAACGGAGCCCCTCCCCTAAAAAAAAAGACGAAACTGTCTTTCTTCTTCTATACTTATATGCATGCTAAAAAACGAGATAAAAAATCAATGCCAAAATCAATTTGTTTATTAATGTCTAAAATCCATATGTATTTTTATATTTGAGAAACCATATTATAGTTCAATAACTGAGTAGTTTCTGAAAGAATTTTATTTTTGTTCACTGACTAAGTTGCTATAAAAACAAATAGAATGACTCTCGTGAATTTAATAAAGTTAAGAAAATTGACAGCTGTCATATATATTATCTTTGTATAAGCTCTGAATATAAAGATTTCAGTGTCCTTATTGTGCATAGACAACATTTAAATTGTCATTCAGTCAAAAAGTATAAGAACATTATACCATCACATATTTGTGTTTAAATTTGTTTTTTATTGATATATCAGCCCATAGGTGATGTATAATGTGACACGGAAAGGTTTAAATGAAAAGTATTCCGAAAACATAACTTCTATTTTATATTGATCTTAACAAAGGCTTGCGGCATGTCCTAAATACGACTCAATATATATCACCAGTATTCAGGGCAACCTGAAAAAATATCATAATTTTATAATAAGCTAATGATTTGATATCTGTGCTATTTATATCGTTATTTAAGAATAACATACGGATGCAATTTTGTGCTTTTGATCTCACAATTTTACAAAATACGTTGCGTGTTCATTCTAGTTAATTTTACTTTTTGCATTATACATCAGTAGAAGTCACTAAACAAGAAGACTCAAAACATGAATTATTACTATTAAAATTTATAGCAGTTGAAAGAGGATTTAATCCGAATATTGTAGATAGAACTGTCAAGAAATGTATTAATAACGACTGATCAAAATATTACTTTAAAACCAAGTTAAGAAAAAATTTAAAAAGGAAGCATTAATTTTGCTATATATTCTAGGTCTAACTAATAATTTATTTAAGGAGTTTAGAAAATAACAAATATTTTATCCTATATTTCAATCGATTAATATGGTAAAGCAAATTTTAGGTAACACTAAAGATAACATACAGTTAATGGAAAAAATAGGAATCTATAAAATTGAATGTGAATGTGGAAATATTTATACTGGACAGACTAAACGTAATTTAAAATATCGTTTAATAGAGCATAAAAGATATGTAAGAAATAAAAAAATGAAAATTCAGCCATAGCAGAACATGTATATGAAGCACAACTTACGGTATTGTGGGAAAAACTTTAAAATTGGCACAGCCAAAAGGTATTATAGCCAATAATATTCCCGAATCTTTGGAAATAATTAACTATTAAAAATATAATGTATTATTAAATAGAGATGAAGGTCAGACAAATATTTCTGCAAAAAATGTGGGTTGACTTTCTCTAAAACGTTCACGCGGGAATTGTAAACATGTACATAGGTCACATGACCTACTTAACGAAAACAAAATAAAGTATAAATAAGAAACGATTACGTCTTGCAACTCACTCGTGAAGATGACGTTGCAACGTCGAAACATGTAGAGTCAACGTTTTAATGATCAAAGATTGGTCTTAATTAAAATGTTTTTAATTGACCTATTTCAACGTTGTGTGTAATTTATTATTGTAACAGTTATTCAGTGACGACATTGCGTAACCTCAAAGTGTTTGTAAAAATTCAGCTTCAAAATAGTGAATTTAAAGTAATATTGAAATGTGGCTTTAATTTATAATGAAAATACATCTGTAATGTAATAATAAAAGTTTAACTTTAGTTATTACAAAAATTTAACTGAGGTTATGGTTAACATTTAACCTGACATAAAAATTGTAATAAACAACGTAATATCACTACTTTAAAATGATGCTACTGGGTATAAATCACCCTGAAAGCAAACTAGAAGCTTTTTACAGTTTTGTGAAATGAATATTTTTGTATGTTCCCTAACATTATTAATTGCGCCTGTGTTTGTATGTACACTAACGCACTTCTAATTATTAATTTGTATAAGCAAACGCAAACGAATGCACAGAGTATTCTAATTGAAGTTACAAGAATTAAAAAGCAGAAATATTACGTTAATCTCGTAATTTCTTTTCTTAAATATACTGGTCAGTTAAGTGTTATACAGTTGTAACTGAGTGCATCCTTGAAAACATAAAGTAATTTCTTCATTTACCATCACGTTTTTATCGTTCATAACATATTTCCAAGACAAACTTGACAATAAGATCTTGGATTATAACTTTTTATCATTCCAGTGTTTCTACAAGTGAATGTCTTGGTTCTGGATTTCACTTCATCATAATAACTAACATTTAATATTATTGTCTGATTTTTCTACAGGGTAAGAATTTCTAAATTACATTATCTGTTTTTTGCTATTTCATTTTCACTATCTTTGAATTCATAGTTTAAGTGCAGCAACTGCTTGTATTAGCATTTTACTGTTGAATGGTCATTATATACCCGCTTATTAATTGGCTATGCTCAGCAACAACCATTGACATAATGTCAAGAAAACACACACAATAAGAAAAAAAAAACAATTAAAGACAAAAATATGAAACCCTGTAACTAACCGAGCACTTTTGAAAGGAAGAACTTTCTTCATAACGAACAAACTGACAAAAAATATTTCTTGTTTTCCCCACAAATCTATAAACACATTTTGCTTGACTGCAGCATTTTGTAATATTATATCAGTTATGTTAAACGGACATGTTTAATAACCTATCTATATTTAGCTATTTTGTGCAATGTGAGCAAATTAATTTGCTTTGTCCCCTTCTACTACACTTGACAACGATGTAGTCGAAATAGAATATACTCAGATCACCCAGAGCTGAGAGACATTCTCAGTCAGTGGACTTCTTGAGTAATTATCTGCATCCATCTAATGCATAAAGTGTCTGTCCTATGGCTTAAAATGGGTTGCATGCAATAGGGCCAGTAATTTTTATTTATTTTACTTTTAGGTGGTAATCATTATTTCTGGACATGCTCTGAACTGCAGCTCTCAGCCTACCCTTTCACTTAAGGAGGAAGAAGACCTCATCAGCTAAGCTTTGACTCCCTAGCCAGTTTTGATTTCAGAACCTATGAAATTTACCAACAGACCACGCGTATGGTCACCAGATCTGTCCATTTTCATATCTATGTGCGTTGGACACAGAAATCATGGCATTGCAAAACTCCTTCCATATCCCGTTTCATAAGAGCTAAAGTCTGCTTCCTATTTTTGCTAGCTTATCATTGACACCTCGGAACCATAGTTGCTACTCTGAAGTACAATGGAAAATGACAATTACAGAGAGTCTACAATAGAAATTCTCCCACAATACTGGAGACACTCCTCATCCATTAAAGGGCTTCTCTATGATATCTTTAGCCAGCTTCTATTTCTCTAGAAGTGTCCATTCAGAGCTAGTATATTTATATGGCAGAAACCTAGTTGGTTTCTGAAGGTGTATAATAGTAGATTAAAACAGAATAAATCAAGGGTAGAAATACCAGAAAAATACCGAGAAGCAGTTGCAACTGCAACAAAACTAGACCTTAGGTGAACAAACTATGTTCTGGGTATCAGAATAATTTTCAAACTTAGTTTGTGACAATAAGCATTAAATACTTTCACACAGATAAATTACAGTTCAGAGAATTCAGCTGGCTTCATAAATTTATCAATTTGACTAAATAAGTGCAGCTGAAATATCTATTGTAGACAAAAAAAATTAACGACATATGACATAGGTTCACAATGAAGAGAAATATCTTCATACTGACAAAAGTGGACAGAACATGTATATACATATGACCAAAATTATTATAGATGAAACAATGACTGCAAAATGCAACTGGACTGCTACTACTCCCCCACCACCACTGGATGCTGAACAGTGTCTTTATGTTCCCATCTTATGCCTATGCCAATTCCTGTTCAGTTGTCTCTGCTTCTTGTCTAATATCCTGGTTTAAGACCGGAACCAAATTAACTTGGACAGAAGCTGAAACAAGTCTGAGTTCCACGCAGATTCATATAAGATTTTAGCTGCTAAACTGTTTTAGAAGAAAGTTTAAACAAGACCGATACTAATAACAGTTAGAACATCACCATTGAATATAAATAAAAACTTACAAAGAATGAAGAAAGGATTATTTCCTAGCTTCCACTCATCAATACAAAGCAAGAAAATGACCACTCTTCACCCTCAGGAATATCTTGCTTACATCCATTGAGACTATACCTGTTGCAGTTTCATCAAACAATAACAGAAGAATGTATAGATAGTCTAAAGTTAGCGAATATTAGGAAAGTGTCGCAATCCTTATATACAAACTTAATCCAGTTAAGAGTGAGCTCTTAAGACAAATTTTGTTGTTTTGAAAAACACCTCCGTTCAGCTATGTTTAGAATATTTTCTGTATAAGGTTCTGATACTTAATGATAACAGACTTTTAATATCCTAGAATAACTGTATGTTCTAGAAATGTTTTAACTGAGAAAACATTAAACATAGACTTTTTTTCTGCAATTATGTATAAAATTGTCCACGTGATAAATAGACAGCTCTATAAGCAATAGAATGTTTCTACAAATAGTTGCCTTTGCAGAATCATCTTGATTTTAAGCTGCACTCTGTTTAACCTTTATTTCTGGTGTGTTATTAACATTCAGTTTACAAATACTGCATTCTAAACAAGTCATGTTATAAAGTTTACCACTCACAGCTTATTAGATGCAATATCATTTGTTCAACATTAGGAGACTTTTTGGACAAAGCTCGTAATCATACTCTCATATTTCACAAACGATATTTTTACTACCACATTTTAAACATAAAATTTATCCAATTCTTCGAAAAATGTAACTACATCCTTAATATTTATTATGAGGTTAGAGGTTTTGCAGAATATCACCTTTTAAAAACTTTGTCGTCTACATTTTATTTTCTTTGAGCCGCTTTAGTGTATTGACCACTATTGTTTTTACCAATCGTTAGATTTTGTACCTGGTGATGACAAACCTTGTCGAAACGTTGTACATTTGCTGTTATGTTAAACTTATATTAAAGTTTTTCTTCATCACCTATTCAAGCCGTCTCCAAGCATTATTAGTCTCAAAGTGGATTCCTCGTCATCGAATTTGAATAACTGGAAAATGTTATCATTTTACGGAATTTATTTCTTAGATTATATATAATGATAACATAATTCTAAAAAACAAAGCCAGATAACCACAATGGAAGAACGATAGATTCCAGAATTCCACCGAAACAGGAGAAAGCCATTCATTTTTATATGGATTACTTTCTGATAATTTTGTAAAACCTGTTCCAAGACCAGATAAATCTTGTCATTATGTTCATATTTTCTCTTAAACCAACCGAAAAAATGTGATATATTTTCTTAGACTTATCACATTAAATCATTTATGTGAATATTAAAGATAAAGTATCTATTCTGGAAAATTGCTGTACGTTGTTTGTTATTTTGAACAGTCTGAATAATAATGAAGAAGTTGCCTGGCTTATTTTTACCCTACTATATACTGATATTGCTTGTTGAATGTCGCGAAAAGCTACTCGATGAATATCTCTGCTAGCCACTACTAATTTTTAAGTGATAGACTATAGGGAATGTAGCTAGTCAATTCCCATCCTTCGCCAATTCTTGGGATTTGACCGTTACTCTTATAACAAAACCATGAAGCCAAAGTGCTGTGCGCTATTTTGTTTGGGAGGGTAACGGGGCACGAAACACGGAGCCTCGGATCTACAGTCCGACACACTAGCACTGGGACGCATTCGGCTATTTATATATTGAAGTAAAATGATTTCAACTAAAAAATGCTCTACAGAACTTATACGTGTTATTGATTTAAATTGAAAGTGACGAAGAAAGAATATGCTTAGCCTATTTACGTTCGTAATAAATGATACCACTTTAGATGTATTTCGAGAAAAAAGTATTAGACTAGTGTATTTTAACGTTTGTTTAATATCATTAATCGAGACAATGTATCCATGCACTTATAAATACTGTTATTTTAAAATAAGCCGGTAAGTCACAAACGAACGCTGATTTAGCTGCCACTTTCAATTAAGAAATCCCTTCGGCTAGATCTAAAAAAGGATAGAAAACTGGGCTTTACTTAATCTTAGATGTTTTTGTCTTATACTGTATGATTATAAAAAAACAAACATCATTTGAAACGATAGTATCTTTAAAGCTACTTTTTCTAGGGAAGCTTGTCCTTACCTAAGGCAGATTGAGAATCATGAATTTTATTTGAGAAAATTTGGACCTGCCACAAATCTAT
Organism: Limulus polyphemus; assembly: GCF_000517525.1. Taxonomy (NCBI): domain Eukaryota; kingdom Metazoa; phylum Arthropoda; class Merostomata; order Xiphosura; family Limulidae; genus Limulus; species Limulus polyphemus. The sequence goes on from NW_013666399.1 coordinate 288,560, forward strand.
CCATACCTCACATTTTCACATATATATATATTTAGAACATTTTGAAACTTCGAGCAAGTGCCCTGCTTGCGAATTTTTTGTTTGTTAACCATATGATTCCATGAAATAACACCCTAGAAAACATGTAGATGTATACGTAAAACAAATGTTTAAATTTTAAATCTGCTTGGTTATGAGTAATAGAAAGATCATACAACCGGATTTCTTTATAACAAGCGTCCAGGCTCATAACTTAATGATCTAATTCGTAGCCAATTAAGCCACGCATAAGGTAGTTTTCAAGCACATAATGAAAATAAAAATTTGGACTACTCATTAAATTTGACTACTTGATGAATTGGTGCAATATATTTTGACACTTTTGGTTGGAAATTAGGATCATAATTCATTGATACAACATGTAGTCCAACTTCACAACGCGTTGAGTGAATATATTCTGACCTTGTTGACTACCAATCACAGGGCCATAACGCGTAGTCGAAATTTTCACTTGGAAGATGTAATTTAGAACTACCTTATGACAGTAATTTCATTTATTTTTTATGGCTAAGCGTTGGAACAAAGCGTGATTGCCCCACTGATATTTCATATTCATTATCCACAGATAGAACGATGTAAGCTAATATCGCTTTCTCTGAATGTAGTTTTAGACAAGGTGGGCGATATTTTAGGGAGGGTGTTTGTGGATAGTTTCTATCTTGCGTTTGTTGGTGACAACGTTTCGGGCTTTATACAGAGTTCCTTTTTCACACCTGAAGCATGAAGCACAAAATTTTATCACCAACAAACACAAAAGAAGAGCTGTTGACAAAAACCTTTCCCAAATTAAAATTATCACCTTGGGTAAAAAGTATCTTGGTGGTATAAAATGTGCTTGAAACGTTTACCAGTTGTTACGTATTAGAATTTCGAATTGTCTGAAACCGACCTAAATGATAATTTAAATTCAATAGTTAAATTAATGCCGATATGTATCCAATTTATGATATTTGCCAACAAGATTGGTACACATAGTTTTTTAATACAAATATATTTTAATATACAACCAATAATACAATTTATAATAACAGTTACAAATAGTTATTACAAACAATAATTTATATACAAAAGTTTTTCAAACTTACAAACAGTATAAAGTCTTCTTTCTGATCTGAAACTTCCATGATGCTTTATCGAGGATTCACGATGAGCGAGTTAATTTCGAGTTAATGTAGGTACAATTCACTTAATAGGGAGATAGCTAGCTCTGTAGACCTCGCTGATCACACGCTGATTACAAGTCGAGCTTCAGTTTTTTACCACTGAAGTTATATAATGTCTTCGTAAAAGTATTAATGTTCGATGTGAATCCACTGAAGTTAAATGGCTTATAATATTCGAAATTTATAAACGTTCCTGGTCAAATATATGAAGAGTCTCGATTAATAAGCGTTTATCACAATTATAGCTTCCGAGGTTTATAGTATACCAACTATAGCAAACCAGTAATATATATACTATTTTATGGCGCATCGCGCTGATTATATTTATAGGCGTGTAAGAGTTTTTCGAAATTTCAGTTTTGCGTAACAATACTGACACTGACATTAGCGTATACGTACACACATATATTGTTGATTCTTACACTCGATAATCTTTTACAACTTTAGAGAATAGGCGGGGGTTTCGCAATACATATTTAACAATATAAGTTATGTACATTTCTAAATATAAATTTAATTTAAGCAAACCTTTGTACAAAAATCATTGTGTGTAGTTGCTATTTGTAACAACTGTTATTGTAAATTGTATTATTGTTTGTATATTAAAATATATTTGTGTTATAAAACAAAGAAAACTGTGTGTATCAATCTTGTTGGCAAATATCATAAATTGGATACATATCGGCATTTATTTAACTACTGAATTTAAATTGTCATTTAGCTCAGTTTCATACCATTCGAAATTTTAATACATAACAAAATGAATGAAAGTATGTGAATAACCTTTCTTAACAGTAAAGAATTATCAACATGTTTTCACTGTATAATAATAGTAACATTGACTAAGAACATACAAACCCAACAATACGTTAATTGTAACCAACATTTTGCCTTGTTACATGATACTAATGTCCAATCTAATATTAGGTGATATTTTTTAAATAAACGTTTTCAATTCTAAAGCAATATCTTAAACATTTGTTACGCTAAAAATATGGTTACTAATAAGGATACACTAATGATAATTCAATGTATTCTAATTGTTATCGATTTTAATTGAATTATGTATTGATTTATGAAATTGAGTAATTCTAATAACTATGTTATATGGAATTGACAGATTTAGTTAACTTATAATTTTATATGCACCATTTTAATTTTGGTCTACATAATTAACTTACTTTTGATCAGAATCTCTTATTAATACATGAAGTTTTATTGAGCTAAAATATGAAATTATTGATTCACTTTAATACAGGACTATACTTTAGTAGTTAACTGCAGGATCATCTTTAAGAACATTTTTGCTCTGATTATTTATCTAAAAGTTCATGTGTGTGTATATGACATATATTTAAAAAAACAAGACAGGAAATGGATCGAGTAAAATCAAGTTTACATAGCTGCACAGTAATGAGATAAGTTCAGTTAGCATTCAGACATCAGTTTTTAATAAATTTTAAAAAAAATGACTAAGAATAAGGTAAAGATACTAAGAGGTTTACATAATATGGGAACTCTTTCTCGTTAAGTACTGATAAAGTTATTTGTAAATGGAGAATAGGAAGTCTAAGACTTAGATTTGCTTGTCAGGTACAAAGTACAGAATATCTTAGAGCGTAGTGACAGTTTATTTGTTGCTACAAAGGAGCATTATGTTTTTGTAATACATGTAGGAGCGAATGGAAAGTGTAAATCGCTGCTAGAAAAACATAAAGAACTCATTCAGTGATTTAGGGATAGAAATAGACGTGTGGGCCTTTTGGGGTACTCTCTCGCACTAAATGAAAGAATACATCATCTATCTGAATCCAAGGTTTAAACGAGAGATTATAAGGCATATATTTAGATTAAAGGTGAGCTGCTTCGACCTGTTGTATGGATTTCAAGGTAAGGATGAATAATATGTACGTTAGAGATGACTCCACACTTATGTCGGTCATGTAGTAGGTAATTTAAACTAAGCTTGTATATTCAATAGAGAGGGGCTTGGAAAATTATGAATAAACAAATAGATAGGATAACTACAGCAACAAGGAGTTTCAAAATAGTAGATTTAGATAGTAACATGTTAAATAATAGTCTTAAAGATAAGTTTGTCAGGGTTAAAAATAAATGTGGTAGAATCAAAAATAGAATGACTGTTATTATCTTAATGTAGGAATATTATGAACGAAATTGATTATTTCAGTGCTCTAGTTCAAATGGGAAAATATGATATTATGGGGATTACTGAAACTTGGTTAGATTTGGAGAACATTGATAATAGGTATTATTTTGAAATTCAATGTAATAATTTATTTAGTAGCATTAGACGTTTTAAAAGAGGGAGTGGCGTAGCTCTTTATATAAGGATTTAAGGTTGAAGACATAAAAATAGTAGTCAAGGGTTGACTCAACATCTGTGTAATAAGATCAGAGTTGGTTGTAACAAGAATACCGATGCAATGATTACATGAGTCTTTGATATTAGACATATTGATTAGTATTTTATAGAGTAAAATAATGATATATATATATATATATATATATTGAAGTGTTAGAGGAAGATTTGCTATACCAAATGCTAGAAAACCAATCGTGGGGAGGAATTTTAGATTAATTATTAACCACTAATGAGGATGTGTTTGGAAGAATTGAATTAAGAGAAAATGTAGGGAAAATAAATCTTTGCATAATTCGGTTTGATGTTTTGTAACATAGTGGGATACAAATAAGTGAAATATTAGAAAGAAATTTTGAGCCTATGAGACAAGATTTACCATAAGTGAATTGGAACAATGAATTAAAAGGTGATGTGGAGCAGATGTGGAAAATAAATAAATTTCAACATATCGTTGATCTACCGGAGGGATGGGGGCAAAGAAATGTAAATGCCATATAACATAATTTTTTTTTTTTGTAACTAGAATCATTTGATTAACCCTTTTCATATTCATTACTTAAAACTGCTTACAAAGCTGTAATTATCCTATTACGAACGAAGTCATTCATTATATTTGCCCAAATGTATGACGTTAAGCATTTATTTATTTCCGGCAAGTACAGTAACAATTTTCATTTCACCCTTATTAAAGTAATGGCATCATGTGAAATAAAACTTCCCAGACTATGTTCAGCAAAAGACAAGAGAAGCTTCATCATTTGTCTTTAACAGAAGAAAAAACAAAACTTTCACACGTTACCTCTACATGTTACATGCATAAGGAAAAGTTGGATATTTTTCTGTTTGAAAGAAAATCGTATTTAACTTGATAATCGTTTCTACTAATCTGTTTACTTTTATTTCTAATAAACGACCTTATGGCTTTGTTTTACCATTCCTTATATTAATTAAGCCCTATGACTTGGTCTTAGGCTTTTCATCTAGAAGCTCAGTCATAGGTTAGTCAAGAAACAACCTAATGCCATGACACCACACAATATACAAGTTTTGTTTTCTGAAATGTATATGATATTAACTGAATTGATATTTTGTTCATTATATTGGATCTTAAAACGCAGAAGTTTAAAAAAAAATATCAGTATTTGCATGACCTACTTGCTCATTGCTAAAATGACTCGAGAAGTGGTCGGACAAAGTCGTCAAAAACATTTGCAATGAACACTTAAAGCTTTTCTCATAAAACAGTGACTGGTCGGTTTGTTAACCTTCCCTGGCCTTTCATTACAGAGTTCCTCAGCTCTAATGAGAAAACTGAGTGAATGGGTTGGAAAACTTTCAGGACTGTTTTTAAAGAGACCAGTTGTGAACTCTAATATATGTAATTATGTTATTTGTCATCTTCCAAACTTTAATCCACTACGATTAATTATATACAATGATGTTGTGTTCTATCGTAGTATATTGCTGTTTAAAAGATAAACTTTGATGTTTTCATTATATAAATATATCCTTAACGATAATCAGTGTAAATATAGTTTTATCTAAAGCCTAGTTAAATTTCAAATCACGTTAGTACATGTGCATAAAGTACACATAATAGCATTTTTATATTTTTACATAATAAAAACAATATTTGTTACATTAACAGTATCTGAAGATATCAGAGAACAATATAAAAAACACTTTGAGCCTTCTGCTATCAGTGTTGTCCAGTGCCATGTTTGCACTGTCGTCGTACATATTTTAAAATGGCTTACATTAATATCAAATCTATAAACACAATACATCACACTGCGTATGTAACAGAACTTACAGATTATGATATTAATACATAGATAGAAAATCAGTTTATCTGAAACCTCGCCCAAATACATTTTTTAATGAGAGAATGTGCACTTTGTTTATCTGGTGGTTACAAGGGCGCTATAAATGCAGAGATGTAATCACATCGTATATTAATTTTCAGGACAATAGATAAGAACAAAGATTCTTCCAACTTCCAAATGGGCAGGAGATTCTTTATTAGATACAGCTTGTAAACCCATTGTTTTACAACAGTCGTCGTCAGGGTCTGCAATCAATGACAATATCATCTATCAACTTTGACAATCTAAATACAACAATCTGTCGTTAGGAAAAACTCATCAGATGTTGATTTATTGGGGAAAAAGTTGATTGCACATGTTTGTAAAATATTACAGACTGTGCCCTAACTGACTAATTCCCTCAACAGTAATCAGATATCGAATATCCTTAACTGTATCACGTAAAGGACAATACAAAAGCAATAGCTTGTGGTATCTCACAATCACATCAAAAACAATTTAACTCGGATGGAAACCAGAAAGTACATTTTCAATTTTGCTTGTAGTGCAAACTTGTGAATAATGAATGATTGAAATCGTGTGATACGATCTGATGAGTCTCATTTGTTCTATTCCGTACTGATATTAGAACAAAAGTATGTAGAAAGTCATAATACACATTACCTCGATCCAAAAGTATGGAGAAGTCACAATACACATTACCCCAGTCATTCATATACAATCGATGAAACAACAGTATATTTTAAGCGTTTTCCAATTTATGATCAGATTACTAATAAGCTATACCTGCTACAACACTAGAATCTGGACATTTTTTATATGCTTTAGAGCATCTGTATATTTGTTTCATCTTTAAGAGATTTTTAGGTTCAGAAATACAAACACAATTATACATCTTCAATCGAGAAATTAAATGCAAATTTGGAAGATTCTCCTCCTTAGTTGTTTCTTAGAAAATAACTTGAGCCGTGAGAATTTTTGTCCATCATTTTCTTTCTAAATCATGAACCTTTGTATATCAAGTATTCAAATTCTATTTTTAGCATTTTACTATTAAAGAATTATGTTTCAATACTGATAATTCATAAAAAAACAAGCTAACTTGATAAGAGAAGAGATTAGGTAGAACATTAATATATATATAAATCAACCCGTTATCTATTTGGTGTTATAAAAGTCGATTTTTTTTGCTCCTTTTCAAGTGAAAAGTTTGGTTTTCATCATTATTTGTGTGTTTTGAATGTTTTTAGTGATTTCTTAAAGCGTAATTCATTGTATGTTGAATATTTTGTAGGTTATTAATATTTTATCATTGGGAACGACTTATTTGAACAAATCTTTGAAAGTAAGGCTTAAATATATTTTAATTCTTATTAGTTCGGTGATAAAAAAATGCTGGCAATATCTATTGTTACAAGAGTTATACCGTCTTATGTTAGGAATTTCAAGCGTTTAAAAATTTGGAAAAACAATTACTCTATTACAGTTTGTAAAGATGGATGCAGTTGAGATATTTTCCCCCTTTTGTCAAACCTTTGTAGGTGGGTTGTTTCTAACGAAAGAAAATTCTTCCGATGTTATTTGTGATATCCGTGAAACGAGGCCGATGGCTACCCGGAGGAGTCACCTGTTTTAACCACTCGCAGATCTGTGCAATAACTCAGCTAATAGATGTTTCCGCATATAAAAGCTATCTTTAAATATTTAACGGTTACGTTTTTAACGTGTAATTTTAAAACAGAGGAAATTATGTTTACCCTTAAAAGTTAAGCATTTTATATTTCACGTTAATTTCTAGATAAGTAAGAGTTAAGTTTATAGAATGATTACACGTTAGTGTTTAACGTATAATTTTATAGCAGAAGAGGTGGTATTTATCTGGGCACGTTAAGTATGTTATGTTTCATGGTAATTTCTTCCTAAGTAAGAGCTTCAGTTTATAAAGTGATTACACATTAGAATTTTAATTTCAATATAGTTTTTAAAAATTTAATTGAGGATGTGGTGTTCTCAGATAAACTGATTTCCCTAGAAATATTGGATAGATCCGCTAATAACAGCAGGGTTAAGCAGAAAATATGCTAAGTTATCAAAGTTTGAAGACTCGACTTAGAAAGTTACGTTAGAAATTATACACATCGGACATGTTTTAAGAACGTTGAAAACAATTTTTATTTCAAACACAACAAGAATAAAAAAAAGTGTGCCTATCTGTGTAAACAAGTAGACAATCGTTTCTACTAAATCAATGACTCTATCTTCAGCTTTTTTCTCCCTAGTTGAATATCTGTAGGACCAGTCACAACGAAAGCAAAGTAGGAAAGTCCCTGAATACTAGGATTCATACTTGCATAAAATCATCGGTTTCTTTATCCTGCGATTGCATCACCACGAGACCGATAACTCTCACTTAACATTCACAATCTTTAACAAACCAGTGTTGTGTCTTCAGCCAATAACTGGAGGCTCTATATTTGCGCAGGAAGAGGAATTGAAATTTATACAGAAAATGAACAAAAAGACAAGGGGCACTACGCCATTCTCGAAAATAAAGAATTCTAAAGGTTTTCATGTCAAAAAACTGCATGGAAATTTCTATATCACTAAAGATGGGGGAAAAGTACATAGCATGGAGGATATATGTTTTTTTCGAATATCACAATTTGTATTAAGTGTTGTTGAATTTATTTGCTGCAGCACACCTCATTAAGAAGATGTTATTATATCAAGATAACACATTTTGAGTTTGTGATAATCTTTATTAAACTAATCATTGTCAGAGAACTCTCATATCTCTGCCTTAGTGTCAGCATGTATATCGGGTTGATAAAATAGTCTTCATCAAAATGCTTGTATGACAGTTTATTATTGAAATCACTACTAGATACAACAAAAAAAAATCCGACAAACGTGAGCGAAATCAAACTTAACATAATTATTCTTTTAAAATCTAGTATTTCTCTATTTCTATTTTTTCCACCAAAACACTTCTATGTAAGAATTTAACTCAACAATGTCGGAATCGAACATAATAAATCAATGTTGATATTTATTTAATGCACAGTGTAGTAATCCAAATAAGTATGATATTGGTTACGTTTTCTTATCACAAATTTCTAAAACATGCCTGCAGTTTTTCGGTAGTCGAACAAACTTTTGCAAAAAATGCTTTAATCTTATTCTTTCATGCTTTAATGAAACCTCCACCCCCAGTGGTTCAGCGGTAAATCTGAAGGTAACACCGCTAGAAACCGGGTTTTAATACTCGTGGTGGGCATAGCACAAATAACTAATTGTGTATATTTGTGTTTAACAACAAACAAACAAGCTTGGCTGAATAACAGTATACAGTGTCATTAAGCTCGTAAATTCTCCTTCCTTTATTACATACCAATTCATAATTTGCAATAGTATAGTGAATGGTCTGATAAAACTTTGATCTGTTCTAGATGACTTGAATCAGATAGATAATTCATCATTAAAATTGTTTGTCGTTTTATTACTAGATCATATGCGGTCTTCTTATGTGTAAAATAACCATTAACATGTGTATTCATTCATACAATAGTAGCTATTATGTACAGTTAATAAATAAATACATGCCGTTTATATTTACATATACTTCGTTGTTTCATCAACAAGTTTCCACTTTATACGTTTATAGTATAAAACTGTTTCCGTATATTGTACGAGAACTGTTCTATGATGCAAAATCTATTTTTAACAAGTAGGACGTTTTTTTTATTATTAAATGTACTTTTGTAAGTTTAAAACTTAGTAATAGCTGTCACTTAAGTATTTGAAACTTCATATTTTGTTAATTTTTAAACCACTTTTATGACAACACAAGGACAAAAGCATTTAATTTGGGAGTGGTTCTTTAAAGCTGATGATAAAGAAAAGGTGAAACTGTTCTATCTCGTTTTACCTCCCTCCGTTTGTCAGAATGTCTAATGATTCACGGTTATGGTTGACTGAGGCAGGAAACTACATAGCTTCCAGCAGAAGAAAACGGAAGTCCAAAACACTGATGCCCGAAGTTGTACTGGCCCCTTGACACGCTCGCGCAATGACGCGTGTCGGCTTACTTCACTAACAGCAGGTGCATCATAGCCATTTGTTTTAGTTTTCGTTTTTTAGTTTTTCATGACAGGCTCTTCGAAACAATGTTAACACATTAAAATTAGTCTATTTTTTATGTTCTCAAAACTTAATGAAATGACGTACATAACTTAAACTGATGTTGAAATTAACCTTAATTATCAAACACACAACTTTGATACATTTTTGAAAAGAGGAATGAGCACTGAACAATAATTTATGCACCCCATTGAAGTGTATAAATTAATTTCCAAGATTTCATGAGAACTTATTTTTAAGAAGGAAAATGTAAATTAATAAATAACGGTATAATACACTAGAAGTCAAACTGCAAGTGACATCTTTTATATCTTACGTCATATACTTATCGTTAATAAATTCGTTATTAAACGAAACATAATCAAATAACTATATGAGTACAGACAGTCGAATACGTCTCTAACTAAATAATCATATTTATGTTTATTTCACAAACAATATTCGCTTGAAATATCATTATACATTTCCTGCAATACCCACAACTACCTTTTTTTTTAAAAAAAGAAAAAATAGTTGGTTCAACATAGTTCTTATAAAGACGATGTGTATTTTTCGAATATTAGATGCGAATGATCAATTGTACACAAACTGATTTTTGAGAACTAAATGTATTTCGAAACATACTTACTTTATTCGTTATGTTTAAAAAAAACTGAAGAACTTACTGTATAGTTTTAAGGGACAACAATGCGTCTGAAAGAGTATCTATTGTTTGTAATTATGCACAAAGCTACACAATGGGCTGTCTGTGCTCTGTCCACCACGGATATCGAAACCCGGTTTCTAGCGTTGTAAGTCCGCAGACATACCGCTGTGCCACTGGGGGAAAGAGTTTATTAGATTGATAATTAGTTGTTAGCCTTAATGCAACATGGAATAATTCGCAGTTTATGATGCTTCCATTAGAACAACGTCCTTCTTTGTCGATCAAAGTTTTATCAGACCACTGACTGTACTACATAAGCAAATTATGAATTGGCATTTAATAAAGAAAGCAGATTTTATGAGTTAATGACACTGGACGATGGACATGAATACGAAATAGTTCTCGACATGCAATTTCAAATTCTGCCAACAACGACGAGGTCAATCTTAGACCATGCCTAATGACAAACGTTTTGCTTATCCTCCACTGCACTGCACACCAAACGCACAAAAAATTGTTGTATCTACATCAGGTGACTTTATAGATTAATGACCGAATTGAATTATTGTGATTTCAGTTTCTTCTACAATCTTTCTCATGAAAATAGCTACTGGGTTTAAATTGTACCTGGAAGTTTGTGAACTTTTTACTTCGGAAAGGGCTGTAACATATGCTTTCAGCGAAATTCTGTTTCGACGTTGTACTGTCGAACGTCGGAAATTTAATGCGAACCAAATATACGGGTATGAAGCACCACATTTCCTATCAACAGTGACAAGCCAAATTATTTTTATAAAAAGCGAGCAACCTTCTGTACAGTCAATGTATAGTGTTACGTATTAGAATTTGAAATGGTTCGAAGCCGAGTTAACTGATAATTCAAATTTAGTAATTAAATTGTGCTTTAGATTTAGTATTTAAATATACGCCAATATATAGTCAGTTTGTAATATTAATCAACAAGATTGGTACACAGTTTTCTTTTTTAACACAAATACGTTTTAGTATACAAACAACGATACAATTTACAATAACAATTATTACAAATAGTTATTACAAACAATGATTTATAAACAAAAGTTTCACAAACTTACAAGCAATATAAAGTCTTCTTTCTACTTTGGAACTTCCTTGATATCTTATCGAGGGTTCACGATGAGCGAGTTAATTAAAAGTCGATGTAGATAAGATTCGCTGGGAAGCTAGCTAGCTTTGTCTCTGGCCACACACGCTGTTTTCCACAAGCAATTTATGTAATGTTTTCATAAAAATACTAATGTCCGATGAGAATCCACTAAAGTTAAACGATTTGTAACGTTCGAAATTTATAAATATTCCTGGTCAAATATCCTAAGTTTTCCGATTGATAAGCGTTATAAAAATCACAGGTATAGCCTTCGAAGTTTATAGCACACTGATTATAGGGAACTACTAATAAATACTCTCTGTTTGGCACATCGTGTTGCTTGTATTTATAATTGTATGGAGGTTTTCTAGAAAATTCATTCTTACGTAAGAATACTAGTTAAAGCGTTTACGTACACACATATATTTTTAATTCTTACCCTCGAGAATCTTTACAACTTTGGAAAATAGGCGGGATTTTCGCAATTCATATCTAACACTATAAGCTATGCATGTTTTTAAATATAAACTGAATCTAAACAACGTTGATATTAAAATAAATACATAACAACAAATTCGTTACATTAGACATATTGTATTATCGATTGATAAATGTAAGGGTTGAACTCAGTAAGAATGGAATGTAATTGGTAAAGAAAAAAATGTTTATGTACAATATACTTATCAGTTTATCATTTTGTACGTTGTTAGTAATTACACAAATTGCATAATAAAAGTGTCACTTCATTACCTTCACATAAAACATAATTTTCTCATACCATTTACGTACTTACAAAAAATAGTATTGGTCAAATATACGACAATTACTTTACAAACGAGGATATAATCACAGTTTGCTTTTGGACTGAATTTTTTAAGTATCTCAGCAGCTTTAAGCAAATAACACATTACGTCATTATCTTTATATAAATCATGGTTTTATTCGAACCATGTGATGACGTCTTTAAAGTTAAATTGTGCTTTATTCAGATTGATTGGATCGATTGGTGGATCACTATCGATGTCAGATTCACTGTAAAATGATGTAAATGATGTCTTCATGTGACATCACTTCACCAGCTGGTTCTACTGAGAAGATGATAAACTACTGATCAATTGCTGACAAAGCATCATTACTACACTATGAATTCCATAAGAAATCTCATTGACAAGTTCCAACATTTCAACAATTTCATTCTATTTAGATTGCGGCAAAATCTTGACATGCTTGAAGCAGTTTTTGATTGTTCATAGTAACACTAGACTAGACGAAACATACCATTTGTAAAGCCTTACGGACACTTAAAGTTTATGAATCGTTATTTTGAGCACTTTCTATGGGAGCAATCTTCGATGTAAATCCTCTAGTCACTCCGAGAATAACGTTGATGTCATCAAGGCTTTCTTATTTCACTCACATCTTGAATGAAGAGTAGGATACCCTAAGGAAGTTAAGGTAGATTTTAGTATAAACTGTTCTTAATGGATATATATGATGTTGGAAAAACACGTAGGTTCAAGAAGTCTTGATAGAAATGAATAAAAACCCTATAACCCGAGCGCTTTCAAAAGGTGGACCTTTCTTCTTCAGAAGCAAACTGTTATAGGGTTTTTATTCATTTATACTAAGTAGTGTTGATGTTTTGTGTTCAGTAATTTTCATCTCGTTTTCTGTTCTGATTGACCTATACTTGCTTGTCATGAAGTTATACGAACAATCACCCGTATTGTGAATAATCTGGATTGTCCATGTCCGGACTAACGAGGATTCACTGTACAGTACAAGTATAGATTTACAACCGGAAACAATTTACAATGCTTGATCAATTCGATGGCACTCGCGGAATGAGAAGGAAACGCTTTCCGTGTAAAAAAATTAAAACAGAATAAATATTTTTTTTTCTATGAGTGGATGTGTGGAAGATAGATGCTGAAAGTGCATGCTCTAGTTTTATAAAGCATCACGTGCTGATTAATGTTTTGGGTATTCAACAAAACTTAAACAACAAGTCTTTATTGTTGGGATCTAAAGTTGTCATAATCTGAACAACGATGTAAAGTGATCATAATCTGAGCAACGATCTAAAGTTGTCATAATCTGAACAACGATGTAAGTGATCATAATATGAACAACAATGTAAAGTGATCATAGTCTGAGCAACGATGTAAAAGAAACATATTTTGAAAAGAAATTAGTTCTCACAGAGTAAATATTTCAGAATCGGTCACTTTTATTTCTGTTCATTTAGTTACGCTAAAACAGAACACTTGTGATCAGATATTTCCTGATCGAAAGAACTTTGTTTTTATAAGCTCTTAATCAATTTAGTGAATGAGGTTGTTTTCATATTGCATACAATTTCTTATCTGTTAAACACTAAGCGAGGCATGAGAAATGACTTCTCTTATGACATTAGTAACCTATCACTGAAATGTGCACATTTCATTTATGTCCCATGAGAGTATCCTCATAGCCTTTGGGTGTTTGGTTTCGTGTTCAAGATACTGTTTTCATTAAACTGATCTAATTCTGTGTGCTCATATCCTGTCAAGTAGCTATTTCTTGTAGTGTGATTTAACGTTGGTTTCCCTGCTTACTTCGAAAAGAAGGCAAGCGCGTAATCAGAGATTGAGTAGATGCTACCAACTAGAAAACTCGTTTCTGCAATTCCTCATGTTATTCACATATATTGCGTTCTAATCTTGTGGTCTTCACAGGCGAGGTTTCCACAGGTTCAGAGTAAACATTCTTAGCAAAGATACATTGCTGTATTCATAGACAAAACTTGACGTGAAGGATTCGGATACATTTTACATAAGTTTTGAGACTCTATTGAGTTATTAATAAAAAACGAAGATATTTTGATGCACGAAAATTACTACATGAACCCTATAGCTAAGTTTATAATTCAAAATGTTTCGCCCTGCTTGTTTTGCTTTAAAAAGCTCGTTAAAAGAATGAAAAGTGAAATGATGTCATCAACTTCACGTGTATGTTTTATCAATTATATAATATTAGAGAAACAATGGATATTTGTTAGATCAGAACACTGTGTGGTTCAGTGTTACGTATTGTTACGTCTCCTTTCCTTAGTTAATTAATTATCCGTAAATTCGTCCTAACGAAACTTTAGCGACACAAGTCCTTTCTTAAATAAAACTGGTTTATTCTTTCCGAATACAACTTTATCGATGCACTTAATTTCAACAGTCGCTCTATAATAAACGCTAAAATTCTCAAAGAACGTCTCACGTGCTCGTGCTCGACAATACTCAGTTCAATTACACATTCTGACTGCAGTTCAATTATTCATTGTTCCGTCACGTTGTGACCGTCTTATATATATACCAGACTACCCCCAATCTAGTAGACTCCCGACAGTTCACGAAGAAACAGGATATTTCTAGAAGGAGGTGGCGTGATACTAGTTACGTGACCTCGCTGAGTATTATGTTTCGTATAATAATTTCAAATAGTCCGAAGCCGAGTTAACTGATAATTTAAATTTAGCAGTCAAATTATACTTTGGATTTAGTATTTAAATATAAGCCAATATATAGTCAGTTTATGATATTTGCCAACAAGATTGATACACACAATTTTCGTTTTTAGCACAAATACCTTTTAATATACACACAAAAATATAATTCACAATAACAGTTAATTACAAACAGTTATTACAAACAATGATTTGTAAACAAAAGTTTCATAAACTTACAAACAATATAAAGTTTTCTTTCTAGTCTGGAAGATCCTTGATATCTTATCGAGGGTTTACGATGAGCGAGTTAATTACGAATTGATGTAGATACGATTCGCTGGGAAGCTAGCTAACTTTGTCCTTTGCCACACACGCTGAAATCTCCACGATGAATTTATATGTTTTCGTAAACATACTAATGTCCGATGAGTATCCAGTGAAGTTAAACGATTTGTAACCTTCGAAATTAATAAATATTCCTGGTCAAATATCTTAAGTTTTCTGATTGATAAGCGTTATAACAATCACAGGTATAGCTTCCGAAATTTTAATGCACACTGATTATAGCAAACTAATAATAGGCATTCTTCTTGGCGCATCGCGTTGGTTATGTTTATAGGCGTGGGAAGATTTTCTAGAAAATTCAGATTACGCAACAATGCAAATTAAAAGCCAAAACTGTAATGGTAAATAAAAGAATTTATTATTCTGAAACAAATAAGACCTCACGCATCAGAAATTTGGAAAACGTAAAAAGATGTTGAACAAAAAAGTACAAAGATGTATCAAATCAGTTAATTAATGATACCTACATGAAATTCGTTAGTAGTATTTAGCAATTCGGTAAAGGAAGCTTGTTATAAGCGTTA
>NW_013666399.1:304256-313225 GCF_000517525.1 Limulus polyphemus
AATGCAAATTAAAAGCCAAAACTGTAATGGTAAATAAAAGAAATAAAAGCATAACAGCATTAACATATAATGCCAAAGTGACAAATTTATTTCACAATTTTACCATATTCCACTAAAAGCTCTATATCGTTGGTAAGCAGAACGATAAGAGACATCAACGTTTCACCATTTTCGTTAACTTCCCAGTAAACCTGCTGAGACCTAAAGCTGTATAATACATTTTGTTTTTCTTTTCTTTATTGAATCTATAGTTCTCTAAAACCATATTATAGTATTTAAAAGTGATCTTCTATGGAGTCATGCTTGTATAAGTGGTTAGTGCGCTAAACTATCGACCACAGGGTTCATGGTTCGCTTCCAGTTGCGGAAAATCATGCTCTTTTGGGGCCACGGGTACGTTAAATAGGTGGCGATCAAATCCAAATATTTGATTAGAATAGTCCAAGAATCGGTGATGGTTGATGTTATCTAGCTGCCTTTCCCTATAGTCTATTATTTAATAATTATGGACGGTTAACGCAGATATTCTTTGTGTAGGTTTACATGAATTTCTGAAACAAATAAGACCTCACGCATCAGAAATTTGGAAAACGTCAAAAGATGTTGAACAAGAAGTACAAAGATGTATCAAATCAGTTAATTAATGATATCTACATGAAATTCGTTAGTAGTCTTTAGCAATTCGGTAAAGGAAGCTTGTTATAAGCGTTACAAAAAAGTTGACTGTCAGTACTCGTAAAGCCTGTAGCAAGGAGACAAATTGCATCTGTTTCCTATATAAAATCTAAATTTATAAATGTAACAGAGCAAGTAAAAACTATTCTAGGCAATTTAGAAAGCATTTAAGATATTTTCATCATATTCAAATTCCTTTATTTAACTAATATACCGAAAATGAAATTGGGGTAGACTTCATTTGAATTACCTTTACTTATATAGTGTCTGTGTTTTTTTGTGTACTATCACAGAATTGCTTAATTTATTCCCAAACTTTCATACCGACGTGAAATACTCATTTACTGACGAAAAGCCATAAAAACAAGAAACAAGAGAAATGAAACACAGACGTCCAAATAAAAACAATGATAAATTTTATCTTTTAACGTTTCTTGATTGTGTGATTAAGATTTAGCTAAAACAACAATAAATGTTAAAAAATATACTTTAGATATTACTGTGGTACTATTTAATTATTATACAATGCATTATGCATAGACGATTTTGTGTTAAATACAAAGGTAAGCAAGGAATATTTATTCACGAAAATGTTTGTTAGAATTGCTTCAGTTTTACAGTTGAGTTAAAGTCAACTCTCAGTATATAACTAATTGTGTAGGGTGTTCTGAAGCTGAGTTAAAACTGAGGGACGCTGGAGAATTATTTACAACTTAAAACCGAGTTACGTACTCAGCCTTTTCTATAAAATGTTATCGAAACTTATCTGGATGTATAATCTCATTTCAGTTTCAATAAGTTAACAATTGAAATTATCCAGAAGCTTCTTTTAAATCGATTTTATATATAACCAATAAGTATGAAAATTTTCAGTACGATGATATACTGACGCTTTCTGCAGAAAGTTAAACTGGCCTTAGCTATATTTTATACCTTTCGACTAGCTTAGATTTTCTAAGGTAGTATCGTATAAAACAATAAACAGTATATCTTTATATCTTTTATTCTTCCTGCTTATGGCTGCATAGAATAAAAGGAAATAATGATGCGGCGATGAAAAGAGATCTCACATTCAATCATCCTGATTCTTTAGGTATCCAACATCTCTGTTTTTACTGTATTATGAACTTTTCAATCTAGTTTGTAATCGTATTTGAGAATAGGCACTGAGATTTCAGCAATGGTTAATACTCTTAGCTGAGTAAGCTCTTACAAAACTCGATGTAATTAATTCGGGTAAAAGTAAATAAGAAAATATCCCTTCTTTTCATTTGTCGTCTAGCAGTAACTTCAAAATTAATTTGTTTGGTAAAGAAAAACCATTTAGTGTTAAAATTACGAATAAATCCTTCCTTTACGTAAATTTACGAAATATATTCTACGACGGAACTAAAGCAATTTTAATATAAGCAAAATTTAAAATTTCATTGAACTCAAATTATGAGAAACGGTGTAATATCATTTCGTGTTGCTGCAGTAATATATCAGGGGTAATTTCATGAGTTACGGATGGAGAGAAATGGCCCATTTATAGAAGCGTATCATGTATATATGAGATAATAAAGAACACAATGTTGGATGATTTATATTTCGTGACAGAAAACAATGATTTAGGTTTGTAGGTGCAAGCACTTGTAGCACAAGCTTCTTTTGCGAACCAAAAGATTAGAAAAAATATATTGTACAGGGATGAGGATAGAAACTGGATTATCTCCAAAGTTATATTTATTTGATATGACTGTAAACGAGAAAGTCTACCTATTTGTTAGTGTGACATTATTAATTATTATTAATATTAAATCTATAATGATATTTATGTCAATATGGTGGTTAGACGTGCTACTCAAAGAATTTTAGGTTCAAGATTTGATGCGATAAACATGTTCCGCAGGTTTAACTGTGTGCTTCCATGTAAGTGACAGTCACTCCTGTTATTCAGTTCAAAGAGCCGGACAAAGCCGTGTTACTGCGTGTGTTGCTGGCTGGTTGTCTTTTTTTTTCTGTTCAGTCGCTCAAAATTAAAGACAGTTACTTAATCTTAGGAATCTCGGATATGGCCATTTAGCCCAAGTGCCTGTAAACAGCCGTCCGTCTAATAGTTTTCCTTTAAAAGAAATCTTATCGTCCCGTCTTCTGACATGTTTTCAGATAACCCAAACAAATGTATTCTGTTAGTTTATCTTTTTGTTGAAAATAATCCTTCTCATCCGTCTACTGATGTGTTTTCAGATATAATATAGATGATCCAAACAAATGTATTTAATTCACCTAAGTTTCTCTAATTTCATTGTGCCTGTTACTAGTAGGAACTAATATTTGTTGTCGGACTAACATAATCGATAGGAAAAGTCTACTAACCTCTTTTACGTTATGTTGAGCTAAAAACACACAAGGAAATTTAACATAACATTAATCATAGATAAATACATGGGTGTATGTGCACGGGGAGCTGCTTTTCACCTTATTTCGGTAAATGATGCGCAATACATTGAGAAATATGTTCATAACATGCTACACTATATTATAACACACTTTACCTAAGGGAACATGGAGATCTATTTTTTGTCTTATTTCGGCTAAATGATGTGCAATACATCAAAGATGTACTTGTAGCATGAATTCTATATTTTAATATACTTCGTCCAAAGTTGTGTACAAACAGACCTAATTTTATTTCTGTAAAATGGTGCAAAATACATCGAAGATCGTGTTTGTAACACGTTCCTCTGTGTGTGTACACGGGGAGCTTTAATTTCGGTAAAATTTTCCAAAATACATCTAAGGCTATGTTAATATCACACTATTATACATAGTTCTTGTTTGTTTATGAATTTCGCGCAAAGCTACACGAGAGCTATCTGCGCTGACCGTCCCTGATTTAGCAGTGTAAGACTAGAGGGAAGGCAGCTAGCCATCACCACCCACCGTCAACTCTTGAGCTACTCTTTTACCAACGAATAGTGGGATTGACCGTCACTTTATAATATACCCACGGCTGAAAGGGCGAGCATGTTCGGTGTGACGAGAATTCGAACCCGCGACCCTCAGATTGCGAGTCGAGTGCCCTAACCACCTGACCATGCCGGCCTATGCATAGTTCTAATCATCTGCGAAAAAGAAATAATACAAAAATCATTTCGCTTGACTGATTGTTTTTTCATTAAGGTGGAAAATGTATGACATTTCTTAATTAAACTTACAGAAACATCTATATTTTAATACTAGAAATAAACAAATAAACGACCTTAAAACACCAAAATTTCTAGTATTAAAATGTGTTTTATACACCAATGTGCACTATAAAAATTCAATACTGAGAAACATCTATATTTGAATTTCTACAATGAGATATGATATACTTTTTATAACGTTTACATTTTAACACATCCAAACAACATTTATACATTTATTTTTATAAGAAAATTGTTACTTGCTATAATAATTAAGAGACGATTTTAAACTAAATACATGTTTATAATTTAAAGACTTTAGAAAATATAAATTAATACGTTTTTCTTATTTATCGTTTGTTTGACAAAATATTACATTTTCGTTCACGAATATATTAGACACATAAATATAATGAACAGTGTTACGTATTACAATTTCGAAAGGTTTGAAACCGAGCTGAGTGATAATATAAATTTAGTAGTTAAATAAATGCCGATATATCTCCAATTTACGATATTTGCCAACAAGATTGATACACACAGTGTTATTTTTCATACACATATGTTTTAATATACAAACAACAATACAATTTACAATAACAGTTATTACAAATAGTTATTAAACACAATGATTTATATACAAAAAATTTACAAACTTACAAGCTAGCTTTGTCCTTCGTTATTCACCAGCCACACACACAGAGTTTTCCACGATGAAGTTATATAATGTTTTCGTAAAAATACTAATGTGCACCGAGAATCCACTGAAGTTAAATGATTTGTAATGTTCGAAATTCATAAACGTTCCTGTTAAATTATCTGAAGTTTCTCAATTAATAAGTGTTAATCACAGTTATAGCTTACAGACTTTATAGCACACCAATTACAGCAACCCAATAATATATACTGTTTTTTGGCGCGTCGCGGTGGTTATATTTATAGCCATGTTACACTAGAGTTTACGTACACACGTATATTGTTGATACTTACACTCGATAATTTACTACAACTTTAGAGAATAGGCGGAAGTTTCGCAATACATATTTAACACTATAAGCTACGCATATATCTAAATATAAACGTAATCTAAACAAATGTTGATATTAAAATGAATAATATAATAATAAATCCGTTACAACAGCAATTATCAGATTTCAACACATAATCTAAATGAATTCCAGTAAACCATACCAGCAAGAGCTGTATTAACATATCTTGGAGGGAAAGAATATTCTTGCTTAATTTATTGGAATCAACTACCAAAAAAGAGATCCATTAAGCGAAGTGACTAGATTTAATGTTTGTCTTCAGTTATCCAGCTTCAATAAATAGCCATTTCATTTAGCATATCGTTTCAGATGACTTTTATTATCGACTAGACATGTGTGGAACAAACCACATTCTAATTCGATGACGAGGAACCCACTTTGAGACAAATAATGCTTGGAGACGGCTTGAATGGGTAATGAAGAAAAACTTTAATATAAGTTTAACATAACAGCAAATGTACAACGTTTCGACAAGGTTTTGTCATCATCAGGTACCAAATTTTACCATTGAGGTAGCTATCTTATCAGAATATGTGAAGCTGTTAAAAGTTCTTATGTAAAACTTCAGAACCTCACATTGAACACATCCTGCTGTACAAAAGTTTAAATTAACACAACTTCTAAAACTAATGAATTTACAAATTACACTTTATGAACATATTGACAGAAAAGATGAAATATTTTTAAAAGGATCCAATCTGTTAAGTATAGTCTGCTTTTCAACATATTTCAAGGAACGTATTTATTCATAAAAACAAACTTGTTCCTTTCATCTTTCACACAGACCCATTTGGAAAACGAATAGAGATCAACTGAAAACATAAAATAAAACAACCTTGTTGTGATTTGCTAAGCTATAAATAAACTTATAATACTAATGTTTACAAAAAAGTTAATGGGAGTTGCTTTCAAAAATGACAAATGTTTCTGGGGAACGTTAGCTATATGTAATTTTGTTGGTGAAGCCTTAAGAGACGCCTCCCAATGTTTAATGCTAATATTTGTAAAAACAAATACAAAAATGAATGTGTATTTTCATCGGAAACGAAGAAAACGAGACAGCAAATATTATGTCTTCAAAATAGAACTAGGAAAACTAGGACTGTCTTTTGATGATTCATGCTTAAAACAAACCTCCCATTAGGGTAAAGAGCGATATTTATGTTCATTTCTGTGATTCTTATTGACAAAGTTCAAAAACACAAACACGTTCAAAATCGTTCAATGTAGACCATTCGGATGCACTACTTCTTACTTTATTTATACATAATTCATTAATACTATGATCCACAACTAAATTAATTTTCCCCTTTTAATTTAAGAGATCGTGATGAAAACGTTAATCTAAAAAGCATAGCTGTTCAAAGTAAACCAGTTTTGTCATTATAAGGTATCCCGTCCAATGTTAAATGAATATGATAAAAATATGATAAACTTTGATTTTTTCTGTAGTTTAAAAACAATACCTCCCTATTTACTAAAAGGCTATTATATTTTAAGGAGTCGTTAGAAAAGCTTCAAACAATCTTAAAACTAAGCCATTAACACAACTTTGTTTCCATATGCGAAGCAAACAGAGAATAACTTTTTTAGATTTATAATTATTTTTTTTCGTGTTTGAAAAAGACGTTGTTACTTATTCATCTAATTTAATAAATCCAGTACATCTTTATACGGTAACTAATGACTTGGTGTCTCTGGTACCAGCTAGTATATTTTATATAAGTTGAAATGTAGTGGATTATCTTTAATGTAAATGTTAAAGATCTGCCATTAGACTAGTGGCCGTTGTCTAATTCGCTAGGTAATAGCCTTATACCGGATTTTTAACATTTGCATGCAACATAGTAAAACGTGCAAAATGTTACGTAAGACTAATACGAGGCCCGGTATGGCCAGGTAGTAAGAGGGCGCTCGACTCGTAATCTGCAAATCGCAGGTTCGAATCCCCGTCCCACCAAACATGCTCGTCCTTTCAGCCGTGGCGGCGTTATAATATGACGGTAAATCCCACTATTCGTTGGTAAAAGAATAGCCCAAGAGTTGGCGGTGGGTGGTAATGACTAGCTACCTTCCCTCTAGTCTTACACTGCTAAATTAGGGACCGCTAGCGCAGATAGCCTTCGTGTAGCTTTACGCGAAATTCATAACAAACCAACTAATTAACTAATACGAAACACCATGTAGTCGTCATAACTAAATTAATTTTCATTCTTTCACGCTTTACAAGCTTTTCACTTCTACAACAAGAATGACATAACACACACACACACACATGAATACATGAAGAACGGCTGTAGATATTTATATTTATCCATATTACAAATAGTACCTACGGGTCTCACACTAAAAAATACTAAAGCTTTTACGGCACGAAGAAGAGGCAGATATGTTGCTAATCACTGAGAGTTTTAGTTACAAAATAAAACTATACGAAAGTGTCTGCTCTGTTAACCACGGGAAAATAATTTGATTTAATGCGAAAGATACTTGTTCATATAAAAACGTATGAAAGTATTAATATAATGAAAATTTACATAAAACGTTATCGTTTTCATAATTTACGAAAAGGCAACTTTTATCTATCTGTTACAACATGTTCTGGTTCAATTAACTCAACGGTTTGGAAAAACACAAAAGTTCAGAACTTTTCATAACTGGATACATAAGTATCACATATAACATGTGACATATAATACGTAGTCAGCAAATATCTCCCATTTACCTTGTGCAGTGTTAGACTTGAAGTGATCTTAGAACCGTATTGTCAGCAAAACACAGCTGCTAAAATTAGAACCATGACGTTCTTTTTGGTGTTCGCTTTATATGCTTTTCTTGAACCTACAGGAAAAGTGTCAACAATAATGATATCTATATATACATATATATAATATCCTTATATAATAATTCAACTGAATGCTTATCTTGACATCGTAATTAATTTAGTAAACTGAATTATTATATATAGTGCATACGAATTTTTATAAAGAATCAGAACGTCGCACGCAAACAATTTGTGTGGGATACATGTTAGTTTAGCGAGAGAACCATAAATGAGTCGCATTCTGAAACTAAAAAATCTGAAGAATATGTTCAACAAAGTTCTACATATCCAAATAAGAACAAAGGTACATATACACCTACAACTATGTTAACATTTCAAATTAATGGATCCATTCATAAACACATTTCGCCTCCCCCCCCCCCCCCCCCCGAGTGGCACAGCGATATGTCTGCGGACTTATAACGCTATAAACCGAGTTTCGATACTCGTGATGGGAAGAGCATAGACAACTCATTGTGTAGCTTTGTGCTTAACTTTAAATAAACATATTTCTATTTTTCCAGATGATGCAATTAGCTTTCGTAATCACGTTTTATTATACAGCTTTTATGCAGTCAAATAATAGCAATGATTGCATTACCTTATTAACAGATCGGAAATCAACAGTGTGTACTAGGTTTTTTATTATAACACAAATACACTAACAACATAGAAAATCAGATTTGTGTTTTTATTGAAGAAATATAAGTTGGGGCTAATTTCTCTTCAGACTTGGTGTTATCTTCTTCACCATAGCATTTCTCAAGAAGTCAATTTTGGTAATGAAATTTCACTTGAACTATCTTTTGTTGTTTCATTTCTTCAGTGTTTTAAAACACACACACTTCCTTGAACCACTGATGAGTTATTAATGAAAAACAGTCAAACCTTTTTATATATTCAAAACGTTTTCTTACGCAGTAAAAGTATAAAATAAGTATGTATAGGTCAAACCACTAAGGAGTTAATATATATATATATTAATACATATAATTGTGGATACAACGTTTCGGGCAATGCCCTTCTTCAGGTATCACTAATTGAACAGTAAACCGGTAAACGAAAAGATTCTAAATCGAAGGTCGCGTGACGTGACAATGTAACAAATATCAGTGTATAACAATACTTAAAAACAATAGAAAGTGATATATATATATACATACATACAAGCACGCGCACACATATATCTATACAACTTTTACCCGTTGTTCTAACAACGTTAAGACGGCTTATCGACTTCTTGAGAAGAAT
>NW_013666399.1:313263-323503 GCF_000517525.1 Limulus polyphemus
CGCACACATATATCTATACATATAGATATATATATATATATACATACATACAAGCACGCGCACACATATATCTATACATATAGATATATATATATATATACATATACACCCAAATGATTATACAAACGCATGCGCGCACACGCGTCACATACATATATGGATATATATGCATTACAGTTTAAAAAGAATAGATACATAATTTATTGTATAAAACTTTTTAAGAAAGGATAAAACTAAAACGAGAAATATTACAAAAATCTTAAACGTTCATTTAGTCCATTGGGGTGGAAAGTTCCCAGGTCAAAAATTAATTTGTTTTCTTGTACTTCGCGGTTATGTTTGTTTTAGGGACTTTCTTCAAAACAAGAATTTTGAAATGGCCAAGGGTAACGTTGTGCAAATTGAAGTGTCGGGCCATTGGTTTAACTTCGTTACAATTTATTATGTCTCTTAGTTGTTTTCGGTCGCGTTCTGCTAATAATCTACTGGTTTCTCCTATGTATAATTTTCCACAACATGAGCAAAAATAGAATATATGACGCATTTTGAGGTGTGTGTATATATATATATATATATGTGTGTGTGTGTGCGTGTGCGCGCGCGCGCTTTTATATATATATATATATATCACTTTCTATTGTTTTTAAGTATTGTTATACACGGATATTTGTTACATTGTTGGTTGGGTTAGTGATACCTGAACAAGGGCATTGCCCGAAACGTTGTATCTACAATTATATATATTAACTCCTTAGTGGTTTGACTTATACCTACTTCTTTTTATCTTTTTAAACAATCACTACGCATAATTTCTTACGCAGTAAAAGTATAGTCATGCGTTATTGGAAAAGCCATGAGAATTATATATGCATGAGGAAGAAATTACTCTGTTTCCTGCACGGAAAGTTAAGATTGCAACATAAAGGAATATCGTTACCATGTTGTTTAAGTGGAACTTTATATTTTCTGCATCTTTGCATGATGGCGAAAACGTGACTGATGTCT
The DNA here is from genome assembly GCF_000517525.1 of Limulus polyphemus. NCBI lineage: Eukaryota > Metazoa > Arthropoda > Merostomata > Xiphosura > Limulidae > Limulus > Limulus polyphemus. The sequence continues at coordinate 314,269 of NW_013666399.1, forward strand.
CAAAAAGAAGAATTTGGACATCACAAAAGCTATTTAAGGAATTAATAAGTAGAAAGAACGAGAAAGGAAAATTTCATTCTTTAAGCTGATTATCTTTATTATCTAAAGTATACCAGTAGAAAAACGATCGGGTCGTGTTGGCTAAAAAATAGGGAAACTTTAAAATCGGACTACAAATGCTCGTTTTTAGACTCTCGCTGTTTGAAATCTTTTTAATTTGACTTAGAAAATGGGATCTATCGACATTGCGTGCAGAAAATACGTCGAAAAGTTCATATCAAGAAAGAAGGTATTTTATTTTTGTTATCTAAAAATCCACTTTATATACATTTGTAAGAATGATATTGTATATTTAATCTCTAATTAACATACCATTTAACGACGTTATGTTTAGTCTGACTGTCTGTTTGTCGTTATGCGCAAAGCTACATAGTGGGATACCTATGCTTTACCCACAGCGGGTATCGAAACCAATTTTTTAGTAATATATGCCCATATACTTTATCTAGTCCCTTGTGGATTTTCAAGGATTAGAAGAATGTATAATAATAGTATTCCAACCACATTATAATAATAATAGTATTCCAACCATACTATGGATGTGCGAAATATAATGTGATGTGAACAATATAATATCTTTATATATTCGATACAATACTTTTCTTAGTATTTCTTTCCATTTAAAGTTAATACACTTTGGTTATTATTGTTGCGTAGGTACTACAGTATGATTATATATAGAGGTTCAGTATTTGATATTAAAAAATTTGGAGCTTTAACACATTGTTACATTTCATTTCCAGGCGGCTGTTTGTGCTGTATCTGATGACTGTGCTTTTTGACATTAGCTCTTCAGCATAGTTTCAATTGCAAATGGTTCCGTCATAAGGCTACTATATTAAAAGCACATCAATACTCTCTTCTTGCTTTCCACAATTTATTTAGTGTACAAAACCGATGATTTCTCAGTGCCTGTTTCAACAGTTTAATTACACAGAAATCCATATGACCTGTGTCTGCCAACTTGACCAGACTGTTTTCATATGGTATAGTAGAATACTCAATTTATTCTCAAGTTGTTTTGGTGAGCGACAGTTGAACGAATATGTCATGGAAGCAGTTTGTATACAATTAATTTGTGTCACTTTTCCGATGGAAGAGCTTTATAATTATTTTGCATACTGTTGCATGTGGGTGACCTTACACTGACATTTGTGTTAGTGGATTTACACCTATTACAATGCTTACCATTATTGGTGGAATGACTTGTCACAGGTCTGTTTCTACATGGTCCTAAATCCCGAAGTTGATCCATATTCCTTAGTTTTCTGATACCATTAAGCAAAAGTGATATCTTAATCTTGAAAATTCTAAATCCTTGACTTAAACATATGCTTTGGCCTGATTTTATGAATATTTTGTTAGAAAAAGCTGTTAAATAGCCTTCCCAAATCTGATCACTATTTGGTGGCATCAAACAAGTTATGTGATGCCAAAAATGTCAAAATGTAGTTTTCGTAAATGCCATTTCACTAAACTTTTATATCGACTGTGCTTGTTACATGAACTGCTAATTTGCATATTCATGTTATCTGATATGGCAATAGAGTCCTTATCAATAAAAGCATATTTAACATTTCAGATGTTGCCATTCAATAAATTTTACAAAATATGTGTTGTTAGTCAAATGTATGATTACCTTGTGAAGAAATACAAGTTCTGCATTAACGTGAAATAATGTATGAGAATGAATCAATCCACTTCTGTATCAAACATGCTTTCAGTGCATTAACACTATTTAGAGGTGAACTATATGCAGTCCAGACATTCCTATAGTATTCTCTACATTTCTAGTCAGATTCAAATCAGGTGATCATGTTATCCAATTCATATACTCGTTACGCGCTTGCGTTTAGAAGCTGCTAACCTGTTAGATATGATGAGGGCGTGTATTATCATCTACTGTAAGAAACTTTTGAACATCTGTACCTTCATGTGGCAGTAGTCTAGGTGTAAAACTACATTTCTATATCGTACGGCACTCATAATGCCACTTCATGGCTCGTAATTCAGTGTGAACACCAATACTTTATATTTATGTATATGTATATTTTTCCTTTATGAAATTAAAGATTTTTTATGAGATGCCAGACTTTGCTTACCATGACTGAGGGGATGACTTTTCGTAGATCTGTTTCTGGATAGTATTGGAGCCTGAAGTTGATCAATATTATTTTATTTCTGATATCATTAAATATAAGAGATACCCAATCTACCATTACCGCCATATGTCCGTCTTTCCTCCGTGAAACGGCCAGGCATGGTCAGGTGATTAGGGAGCTCGACTAGCAATCTGCTGGTCGCGGGTTTGAATCCCCGTCCCACCAAACATGTTCGCCCTTTCAGCCGTGGGGTCATTATACTGTGACGGTCAAACCCACTATTCCTTGGTAAAAGAGTAGCCCAAGAGTTGGTGGTGGGTGGTGATGACTAGCTACCTTTCCTCTAGTCTTACACTGCTAAATTAGGGACGGCTAGCGCAGAAAGCCCTCGTGTAGCTTTGCGCGAAATTAAAAACAAACAAACAAACAGACATCCTCTGTGAAATTAGGCTACTCTTCAAATGCCTAAACTTGTCGTATCTGACGGTAGTGTGATGCATTATTATTTTGTGAGCAAAATATTAACCCACAGGTTGTGTGACTAATACACAAATTCGTGACACCAGTAAAGATGAGCTGGTTTGTAATGATGTGTTAGTGGAACGTACACAACTTTTCTGGTATGGAGTCCAATCTTATGAGGGGTGTTTCTTACTGTTTACTTGTTGATTTATCATCTAGTTTCTGTTTTGAATTATTGCTTTATCTAGGAGCCAGAGGGCATACAATTATAATGTCGTATATTGTTAAAAAGCTATCACGTTAAAATAATTGTCGACAGTGATCTATCCTTGTAGATGTTCTACTGATTGCATTAGAGATTTGAAAGCGAGACAACATCCCGTTTATCACATTTTGTGAGATTCGAGTCCACTTTGCAATAACTTACGTTAAGCTGCTTTCTATCTGACCCAGTAATCTGCCAAATATCTGTATTAAGATTTTGGCATGTTTTGATAGCAATTTAAAAATTCTTCACATAAATTTTGTCGTTATTCAAGTTGATAACTTAGAACATGCTATGTTTGCTGCACTTTTATGTACAATTGCAATGCGTATGTGAAATGGCTTAACTGTTCATCTGACACTTGTTTTACGTAGTCATGAACTCAGGGTTACAAATGACATCATTTAATTGAAGTGATTGTGCCTAGTCATAATTAACATAAAGAAAACTATGAAAACTGTGCCTCAATTCATAAGTCAGTGTATGTCTCTTATTTATTTATTTACATAGGCAAAGCACAGGATCTCTTCCTTCAATTGTGGAGACACATCAGCACATTTGCAAGTGTGTGATTCAGGGAACATTTGAAAATTCATAATTATGAACTACAGACCACTGAGAGGCAACCTTTCAGCAACAAACACTTTTGCTTTTTAATTTATTATCATTAATTATTGTGTATCATTTTGAAAAAAAATATTTTAATTTTTAATATAAAGTAAGCAAAGTAAACAAGATTCTTGTAGTAATAACTCCCAGTTCAGTTTGAGTTAAATCCCATCTGTTCTTTTACATAATTTCACACTCACTGCACTTCCATACTTCAGCTCCTTTCTTCCAGTCTTTCAATTGTCTGTCTTTTTCTGTTCCCTCAGTCTACATACTATTTCATTGGTGACACCTTCTTAAAGATCTTAGTGTATAGATTTTACACAGTTTGACTCTCACGAACGCTCTAGATATTGCGTCAGGTGCCCTCTAGCAACCAAACATATAAATAAAATATTACAAAATATAGCTTACAGCAAACTATGAACTACTACAAGGCTACATGGAAATTACTGGGAATACCGTTTGCACGGCTTATCTCATAATAATGACGTGAACGTCACAGTAAATAAACGTAAACAATCCTCCACTTTAGTTCTTGCGATCAGCCAGCTGGTTAGTTATTTCAATTTTATGAATGTTGAGATACAAAAAACACCTTACATACCAAGAAAATTAACAAGTAAGTGAAATAGTTGTGTCAGCATTTACTTTGAACTTAGGTTTGTTGGTGAGCGTTAATCAAACTATCCGAAGACGTTGTACTTAAATAAATAAAACATTTTTGTTAAAATTATGTGGACTGATCTCTGTGTTATTGTTTCACCGAATAATTTAAAACAACTACCACAACAATAGTATTAAAAAAACAAGCTTTATTGCTTCTAACTTATGAGATGTTTATTACGGAGAAATACACAAGTATATATAAAAATGGCCATGCAACGTTTCGACCTTCTACTTAGGTCATCATCAGGCAAGATAAAACAATGTTTTAATCGCGTAAAGCGAGGAGAACAATAAAATTAAACAACAATATTATTGACTATTTACAACCACTATCTAAGGAAACGAAGAAATAAAATTAAAAACTTTTTCATTATTATTAATATTTCTTATTTTATTTTGTATAAACATACTATTTATAAAGTGGTTTATTTTGAATTCATTTTCTAGCATTGTTACGTAGTAGAATTTCGAATAGCCAGAAGCCGAGTTAACTGATAATTTAAATTTAGTAATGAAATTGTACTTTGGATTTAGTATTTAAATATATGCCGATATTTTAGTCAATTTACGATATTTGCCAACAAGATTGATACACACCGTCTTCGTTTTTAACACAAATACGTTTTAATATATTACATAAGAATACAATTTACAGTAACAATTATTACAAATAGTTATAAAAAAACCATAATCTATAAACAAAAGTTTCACAAACTTACAAACAATATAAAATCTTCTTTCTAGTTTGGAACTCCCTTGATATCTTATCGAGGGTTTACGATAAGCGAGTTAATTACGAGTTGATGTAAGTACGATCCGCTGGGAAGCTAGCTAGCTTCGTCCCTGGCCACACACACTAGGTTTTCCACGGTTGAAGTTAGGTAACGTTTTTCGTAAAAATATTAATTGTCTGATGAGAGTCCACTGAAGTTAGACGATGTGTAATGTTCGAAATTTATAAATATTCCTGGCCAAATATAGCTTTCAAAGTTTATAGCACACTGATTATAGCAAACTAATAATAGATAAACTTTTCTTGGCGCGTCGCGTTGGTTATATTTATAGGCGTGGGAAGATTTTCTAGGAAATTCAAATTACGCAACAATGCAAATTGAAGCGTTTACACACACACATATACTTTTGATTCTTACTCTCGAGAATCTTCTACAACTTTGGAGGATAGGTGGGAGTTTCGCAATACATATCGAACACTATAAGCTATGCACGTTTTTGAATATAAATTCAATCCAAACAAACGTTGACATTAAAACAAATACACAACAACAAATTTGTTACAGTATAAGTTGCTTTAAAAGAAATAAACTGAATATGAGGACTGTGCTATATTTAAAACAGTAGACATTTGTTTTATGGATAGACTTTCTTTGATTAACAGTTCAAGGTCAGAATACCATATTAAAGAATGGTGAATCCTGAGTGAGTTATCCGATGTCCAGTTTGTTAAAAGCTTGTGAGTCAAAATTGTGGTACGTCATAGCAATGTAACCAACTTTACAGATAACCACTGGAGAACAGTTGCTTTTGAGGTTTCATCCTGGAATAATGAGTTTAGCACATGGTTTGGAATATACAGTAGTAATAAGTTTGCTCTTTTCAATAGTGACCATGGCATCAAGAAAGGGACTTCTGGACATTATCAGTATGAATAAGTGTAAGCTTTATGTCGGGGTGTTGATTATTAAATAATTTAACGAATCCCCAAAGAGAAGGGAGCTCATGATATACCCAAAATGTTGTAAATATATCCGTACTATCTAGTTGGTTCAAAATTAGTTTCAAAATTCCACCGAGTAAGAGCTGATGATCCAAAGAAATGCATAAGGATAGAGACCAAAACGAAACCAATATTGTTAACCAAAGTGATTCCTGTGGTTTGTTTATAGAGAGCTAAATTGAATTTAAATTATCTGTTGTTGAGGGCAAATCTGAGAGTCTTTCTCGAGTTTTCGAGCCACGTGTTAGTTGTTTTTTCAACTTAGCCCTTCTATTAACCGTTTCTTTCTCATTAGAAACCTGATGAATGGCTATTGTCCGAAACGTTGTTTTCGTGTTTTATCAATAAAATTATTTTAATTTGGCTAGTTCTTCACCATTACTTTATATTCTATTTTACATTTTTTAACCTGTAACATTCATAGACCCATAAAAAGGCGTACGCCGAAATGTCGCGTGGAATAAATAAACATTTATCTGAAGTTGTTTGTCGTCTTCATTGAAAACGGTTCTGTTATTGTTATTTAATAATAGTATAATGTTGTACTATTGTGATTACTGTGGTCTTTAAAAGTTACCAGTTGGTGTATAATTTGCTAACTCTCGGCGTTTAAACCATAACTTTTAAAGAATTGCATTTCATATATAAATAGTGTTATAAAGAATCTTTTGTCTCTCATCTTTTAACTCAGTTTAACTTTTAACTAACGGGTTGCCTCTTGAGCAGTAGCTTATGGGAGACAAAACATAAATCTGAAACTTTTTTTTATACACCTATGGTTTTGAATCTGCAGTGAACAAATTAAGAGGAATGAGAAACAAAACGACATTTAATACAAATTTACGACTACTGTAACATTTCGATTATTGTTATTTTAACATCAGACATGACATGCAATTTGATAATAAAAAATAATGGATGAGGAAAATACATTTTTGGTTTCTTCTAGCTTTACTCAACTAATTAATTTTTTTGTATTTCTTTTCATACCTTTCTTTGTTATATTTTAGCTTTAAGAATGTTATCTCGATCCTTCAAGCCAAGCATTTTTGTTTTCTTTTTCTCATACCCTATCTCTTCCAAAAGCAATTTTATTCTCACTGCAAACGCAGTCAAATGCAATTTCAGTAGTAAAAGTTATTTAAAACTCGAATTAATACACACATCTATCATACCAATAAAACATTAACAGCTCTTGAATTAAAGTTTTTGTCATAAGGTAAGCCTGCAAAATATACTTGTTTTGGACATATACAAGCTAGGAACTTTTGAAGTTGGTTGTCGTTGTTTGTTATTAAGCACAAAGTTACACAAAGGGCTATCTGTGCTCTGCCCCACCACGGGTATCGAAACCCGGTTTCTAGCGGTATAAGTCCGCAGACATACCGCTGTGCCACTGGGGAGCACTTTTGAAGTAAATACGAAGATTAGACCTAATTCTTTGTTATAAAGAATCACGTAAAATGTAATTTTATTTTTATTCTCAATAGCTCTGAAGTTGACCATTTTGTATTTCAAATCAGAGTCGTTTAAAAATAATATTTCAGATCTATCTATTGTCTCCAATGAGCCCTGTTCAATACCAGAGGTCGTCATTTGAGCTGGTAAATTTGAAACAAGAAGATTCCGATTAACAAGAGTGATTAATGTTATTAGAAATAAGTACGGATAAAGATCATTGCTTTTATACCAAAATAAATAAATAAATAAATCACTTAGGTACGGTTTAAACGTTGAAAGCTGACGAAGTATTAAAACTGCTACGATACATAAACATTATGGACCCATAAATATATTTGTGACACAATGCATTTTTATTATGTTTTAAAATTAATTGTAAAAAAAAATTGCAAAGTTTTTATAACACAAAAGGAATCATTTGGTGCAGCGAACTATTACAATTTGAATGACACATTTCTTCAAGAACTATTTATTGTTTTAGTTATTCTTATTATATGTAACCTTTTGTTCACAAGTCTTCCTCACCCGGTTCTTAGTGATCGCATTATTTTATTGAAGCTTAGAGAGAGAAAAAGTTAATGTAAGTTAATGAGTTTACGCCGAGCGGACGTAAGAGCAGTTGGAATTATATTGAAAAAATAAAAGAAAAGTGTGAAGTGAAAAATGGAATGTGATAAAAGTAAAACACTAAAAAGTGTCCTCCATGAATCCTTTAATACATATCACAGCGTTCACACTGTTGAGAGAGATATGATAAAAACCGAGACAATACGGACTAAACAGTATTTCTAACTGTCATTACTAAATCAGTTTTTGAAAACTGCTTCTTCTACAAATAAAATAAAAGTATGGGAATAATGCGAATTGTGACACAAAAATATTTAAATATCTGAATATTCAGCACTATTTAATACATCACACACACTAGTTTTGTTCGTTAATATTGTGAGAATTTTTACATCATCTTAAAATTATGTATATGTTCTTCTTATGGGGGTATAATAAAACTAGTTATATTTATAAATGTTTTATGATATAATTATAGTTGGTTTTCTTTTTTTTTTTAGAATCTGATTTTTTAGTCACTGGGCTGGTTGGAGAGAAGGTAGATCTGCCCTGCAATGTTGATGTTAGATCATGTGGAGAAGTATATTTCGTAACATGGACTAAAAATATATCTAACGAATGGAAAAGGTTGTATCTATATAGTGATCATGTGGAAAAACCCCTACAAGAACTTGCTAATCCGGACAGGGCGGATTTTTATGTCGAAGACTCTACTTCATATCTGCGGATTTCACCTTTAAAGATTGAAGACGAAGGAAGTTACAAATGTGACGTTACTTACGTCCAGGGAAAATGTCCGTCCTTGTCGTATGCTTCTCTTTTTACAATGGGTAAGTGTTCACTAGGGCATGGCGCCATATCCTAATAATTTTAATTTCAAGTCTTTAAGGCGTTTACGAAAAGTAGCAGTTCGTCAAAAATACACAAATACAACAACCTTATATTCTTAAACAGTATTGAATGATGTAATTCAATGTAATTAATTGTAGTTTTTCTTAGAGCAAATTATTCTTTTACATAACTTTTATTAGCGAGAGCATTCAGGCTCTTTAGATTATCATGTATTCTATTTTTACTTGGCTCAATTACAGTATATATCATCCATTGACAGCAATAAGTGAATTACGACAAATTGATATAGATATATATATATATAGGGCGTACTTTATAAAACTTTAACTTATGTTAGGCCTAAATTCGACAAAGAGATAAATTAACACTGTAGCCTGTGTTTTACGTTTTTTTTTTATTTTTTACTTTAGTCTTAGTTAGGTACTAAATTTTACTGTACTTCTTGTTTCATAC
>NW_013666399.1:323992-327613 GCF_000517525.1 Limulus polyphemus
TGTCGAGTGAATAATGCGCATGCGCGGCTTTTCTTGGGAAACATTCTAACTACGCATGCTTATGCAGCAGGTTCTCGGTCAGAAAGCGTAACTGTCGTACATACAAACAAGCAGAATAATAAGTATAGAAGTTTATAATGTATTATTTGAAGTATGAAAAAAAATTCCTTGATTTTGATATTTCTATATAACACTTATAATTGTATTTTTCTTATGTTTACTATATTGAACCGATTTATGTTCTATATTCATCATAATTCTATGTGTTTAGTATCTTTAATACCAGACGTCAGTTATTAATACTATTGTTGCTTAGATACCTATTTTATATCAGTGTCGCACGGTTAAACGAATTTTTATCGCTCAGTACGTTGTTGCCCAACGAAGGCTTTGGTAAGAGGGCCGAAGGCTCGCAAATAGAAGTTTTAACGTAGAGAAAAGTCATCGTATAATTCTACATCGAAAACACCACAAGTAATATGTTTCATATCTTTCATAAGTGGTGTCTATTGAGTAGTTGTTGGCCATTGTTTTGATTATTACCCACTGGTGGTCCACTGTTTTGTGCTTGGATGGTAATAGCTTCTTTGATTCTTCTCCGTTTAGTGTTTTCTTTTTGTCTGTTATTTTTGCATTTTTAGGTCTATTAAATGCTCGTTTTCCTGAACGTGAAAAACTATAGCTGATGTGTTTATAACAAAAGTCTTAATATATATATTTGGTGTTATTTGAACTTTACCTCTAATGGGCGTTGTGTTTCTCCAGTGTATTGTTTATTATACTCACACATAGTGCTATAAACCACGTTCTTTGTGAGATGACTGGGAACTAGGGATTTTACCTTCGTAAGACTGTCATATGGTGTAGGAGGACTTAAGAAAACTACAGTAGTGTTAAGTTTATTTATTACTAGCTGGAGTACCAGTCCCCTGGACGGAAGTTATATAAATTCATGATTAATAAAAGGTTATCTTAGGACATGAAAAGTTGCTTATATGTAATTGTAAAAAATAAAAACACGTAAAAACTCCCATAAAAACTGCAAAACACAAAATGTGAAACCGCAAATTTGCTTCTGTTCCGCATGAACCCAGCAAACATTCATAATTAAATAATAGGTTGAACAATCGCCAAAAACTGTATGATCTGAGAAGAGAGCTAGCTCGAAACGTCATCCTTCTTTAAATAAAAATATATAAAACTTAGCGATTGTTCAATCTATTATTTAATTTTGATATTTTCGTCACCTATGCAGTTTTAACTGTATTTTTCTTTTTATACAACAAACCTTCATGCCAACTTTGGTGAAGATCCATCAACAGGGGATGAAGTAGTGACATAAAAACCGCATAACGCAAAATGCAAAACTAAAAATCTGTGTATACTTCCGCATGGTCTAATGAACCTCCATATCAATTTTGGTGAAGATCCATCCACATGCTTCGAAGTAGTTACATGTAGATACAACAGATAACAGACAGTACAATTATATTTAAATAGATCTTGCGAAGTTTTACTCATAGGACTGGTATATAAGGAAGAAATGCTTTTTTCCTTTCGTTGTGATTGTCAGGTTGTGGTTCATTAGTAGTTGAATCGCTTTATTTGGATAACCGTTATTCCTGATAATCCGATAAAGATGTTTCAGTTCTCCATCTAGGTAAAACGAGAAGCATAAACTTGTAGCTCTAGATTTCAGACTTTTAATAATCCCAATTTGGACAGCTATTGTATGGCATGAACGAAAATTTAAATATATATTTGTTTGAGTCTTCTTGCGATAAACGCTTGTGGTCGACTTTTCTAAACTCGTGTTCTTATGAACAAGAATACTGTGGTATAGAAGATTGTTCATATTCTATGGAAAATTTTTATGCCATCAAATTGGTTGTTCAGGTTTTGAGTTCTTTCTCTCTCTACGGGTGTATAAAATAACGGTATCGTCAAAGGACCCAAAAAACCCATAAATGTTGTTTACATATCACCATCACATCCGTATAGCGTATGAATGCAACTGTCTTCCAGTGCAGGTTTTAACAGTCCGATAACACAAAGATATTTGGCCGACATATCTTGGTATGGAATACCAAGAACACTTGTTTCATTCTCCAACTGTTTGAGGTGTACGGTTAATGAAATGATGTCTCATGGGTGTATAAAATAAACGTATCGTCAACATATCTTATCCATATAGTAGGTTCATGAAAATATGATGTTAAAATGTGTTCAAAATGCTGCATGAATATTTGTGCTATTACAGGTGATAAAGGTGAACCCACTGGAATTTCTTCTAACATATTGTAAAATCGGCTATTCGAGTGGAAGGTCATGATGTTTGGGATGCTGATGGTCGTTCTTGTTGGAAGTGAGATGTCGTCACTTAATTGTTTGTGTATTATTTCCATGTATTTTTAGCAGGTACCTTGGTGAAAAGTGAAACTACGTTGAGTCTAGCCATAATATCGTCTTTGGATACAATTTGGTCAGAAATGTGGTAAGCGAATTCTCGTGAGTTTCTAGTTGAATAAACAGGATATACTGTTAGAGGTTTTAGTACGCTAGAGATAAATTTGAATGTTTTATAAGTTGGTGAACCTATGTAAAATACAAAAATTCGCATGAGTACGTTAGGTTTAATTTTCTTTGGCAAACCATAAAACTGTGGGGAGACTGAATGGTGTACACATAATCTTTTGTACAGTGTCATGCTTATTTTCTTTTTATTTGTCATGTTTCAAATGTCTTTATTATTCTATACGTTGAATTGGATCCGAAGATATTCTTTGGTAAATTGTATCCATTAACACTTCTTCTATCTTTTGCTCCTAGTCACTTCATTTTAAGAGGACTGTAGCATTCCCCTTATCGGCTGGTTATATAACAGTGTCTCTATCTTTTTTTAAACTACGGATAACTTGGTGCTCTTCTTTAGTTAAGTTGCTTCGAAGTTTAATCGTAGATGACTTTAGGCCTTCTCTAACTTGGAAGCACAGTTCATTAGCAATTGTGAGATCTAATGTATTAGCGACTTCTTGAGTGGAAGCAATGACGTCAGTGTAAGTTACTTGTTTCGGGGTAGGAACAAAATTAAGTCCAAGAAATAGAACACTTATTTCATTATCATTAATACGTTTGACACTTAAGTTTACGACTGTATGCTTAATTATCCTCATTATCTCGTTCCTGTAACATTTAGATAACAATAAGAGTTTTTCAAACTTGCTAATTTGTCTGTGTTTGACCTTTTGATATTCTAGATCAGCACTGATTTCAATAATTGTCATGATATCTTTGTAATCTTGAATAGTTGCCATAGACATGATAGTAATACTTACGTTTTGTTGATTGTGAAGAAAAAAGATCTTCCTGTATGAAGATATTATTTCGGAAAAATAGCTTTTTCAGAATGCTGTGAGATAGTGAGGATATGCTTCTTCACAATATGTTAAGAGATTTTGTGTCCATTAGGTACCACGTTGTACGTATGACATCTGATGAGAAAGGTTAAATCGTTTTTGTTCTAGATAGTTTAATGCTCGTATTTTCTAATTACTTGAAATCTACAACACGCCGTCCGTAGCAAGTTTGTTTGTTTTGAATTTCGCGCAAAGCTACACGAGG
>NW_013666399.1:327623-328972 GCF_000517525.1 Limulus polyphemus
TAGTGGGATTGACTGTCACATTATAACGCCCCACGGCTGAAAGAGCGAGCATGTTTGGTGTGACGTGGCCCGTAGCAAGTTGATAATTGTTTTTTAAGACTTATAACCTAGCTAAATTAATATATAGAATTATACACGGACTTTTCTCTATGTTAAAATACTTTTATTTGCGGGTTTTCTGCCCCTTACCAGAATCTTCATCGGCCAACAATGTACTGAGTGATAAAAATTCGTTCAACCGTGGGATACTGCATTAGAATTGGTATCAAGGCAACAATAGTAACAATAACTGACATTTGGTATTAAAGATCTTAGACATATAGAATTATGATGAATACAGAAGATAAATCGGTTGCTTCAGTATAATAAACAAGGAAAATACCATTATACGTATTATCTAGAGAATAAAGGAATTTTTCCTACTTCAAACAATACATTGTAAAATTAAAGAGAAGAACATAATCAAATATTATTGTAATGTAGTTAGTTTTCATTTGATTTAATGTTTTTCGAACTAATTCAACGAAATAATTTAGACAGCATTGTTTTAATTACTTTAAATATACATCACTGCCCTTAAATTTCATAAACTTTGTGCATTCAAATGTTTGTTTGTTTGTTTGAAGTTAAGCACAAAGCTACATAATAGGCTATCTGTGATCTGCCTACCACGTGTATCGAAACCCGGGTTCTAGCGTTGTAGGTCCGCAGACATTAAGAAGATTAAGAAGGTAGAGTAGTGTCAAAATTATAATTGGCCTAACGTAAAGATTTTTGTATATTATTGGTAACTGACATATTGGTTATAGACTATCTACAATAATTACTTTAACTTCTTTATCAACCGTTACGTGTTTAATTAATATTAATTCATTACTTACATAATTTAGCTTATTACATATTTTCAAAGCTCTATAGACATAAGTATAGAAAGCAGAATTTTTTATCTCCTTGTATGACATGATTCTTGATGTGGTTGCATGGAAATAGCAAACGGTTTTCGTTAAACTGATCTTTGTAAATTGCTATATATATAACAAGACACACGTTAGTGTGTCATGCGGCCAAAACAGCCTGCTATGTGATATTAATAAGAGTGATAGTTTAGCGACTTTCCACCTCCTGTATCTCGAACTATGGTAATCCAAGCTAAAGAATATTTTCCGCGGATGTGCTCTACTAGACTCTTACTTCAAATACCAAATTTCAAAGCAATCTAATAAGAAATATATAACATTTCCAATTTGGATTGAGTTTCTTACTTTTTTTTTCGCACCAAAAGTATGGAAACTTTATTTAATAGAAAAACATACTTAACTTTATGGATTTTTTTAAATTTGCTACTCTGA
>NW_013666399.1:329060-346047 GCF_000517525.1 Limulus polyphemus
AACCTACAATTAGGAATCTCATTTGGTGTAAATATAAGCCACATGTGGAAAGTTATTCAACAAAACCGTTGAAATTTAAAGAAAATGTTTGCGCACGCATACGCAAAAAGTGTATAGGTCTAACATTTTTACTACAGGTTCATCTATCGTGGGCCGTTTTTAGTGTTTTGTCATTCGAATTAAAGACGGATGACTTAGATCTGCAAATATATAAGGTGAAAAGACGTGCAGATGCATAAGTTTGTTTGTTTTAAGTTATGCACAAAGCTACACAATGGGCTATCTGTGCTCTGCCCACCACAGGTATCGAAACTCGGTTTCTAGCGTTGTAAGTCCGCAGACATACCGCCGTGCCACTGGGGGGGGGGGCAGATGCATAAGTAAAGTATTGGCTAGGCCAAGCAAACTAGATCAGTTGTTTCTAGCTCAAGTTTTCAAAATAATCGTACGAGTAGACGGTTATTATTCATTATACATTACCAACTTTTCAGCAAAAATTTACTAATTTATATATGAATTATCCTAATTAAAGAGTGTTTAGCGTTACGTGATATCAGTTTAAGCAATTAGCTTAAATAATGATGCTTGATACGGCTGTACCAATTGCATGGTGGTGATAACAAGAAACTGTTAATCTAAATTCCATGGTGTTACTATAAAGGAAACTATTAACACTGTTTTAGAGAGGAAAAACTACAACCGTATATTTTAAAGAATCTGGTTGGTTCTGTAAAGTAAAGGTCTGTTCCGAATAATAGGGTTGCGATCCTAAAGCTAATATGGGTTACTATCAAGTGTCACTTTCTTACTTGCTGTAGCTTGTTAGTGTGTATTCACAAAACGCCATGACATCTATTGAAAAACACCTTAGGTGTGAAAAAAAAAGTGCGGCCAAAAAAGGATTGAGTGTGCGACATAAGGGGATGACATCAGAATCGGCGGCCAAACTGGTAGCTACACTTACAGCATTTATAACAATGTTTCAGCAAATATTCATTCATTACTCAGCGGCCTAGCGTATTTTGTTTTACCCACCACTATACCCCAAATGGAACAAAAATCGCGGCCTGGCTAACAATGAATGAATATTTATTGTAAAATTCTTATCAATGGTATAAGTGTAGCTAGCAGTTTGGATGCCAATTTTGATTTATTCCTTTAAGTCGCATACTCAATCCTTTTTTGGCTGCACTTTTTTTTCACACGTAAGGTGTTATTGATTAGATATTAATACATACACTAACAAACGGTAAACTATTGTTTTCGTCAGTTTCATAAATAAAGTGAATTGATGATTCCTTACAATTTAAAATGTTAATAAGTTATTTTTACTTACTGTTGGCATAATGATGTTAACTACGACATTGTGAGGTGAACCTGATGGAGAACAATTCTTAAAGTAATCAAATACCATTACATGATCTCCAGCAGCTAATCACTATCATCGTCTTTGAAACCCAAAGTGCAAGCTAAAGCTCAGAGGTATCCTTGCTATTGCTCATTCTCTTATAGCCCACCATTATAGGGCTCAAGAAATCAACAGGGACACATATATTCAGTATATTTTACACTTACAAATAAATGAAATAATCTAAAAATGAGTGTGTGTATGTGTTTAATGTAAGACATTGTAAGAATCGATATTTCTCTGTTTAATGTTCTCTTATTCCTGATAAAAACAGGCTGATCTGTAGAAAGCGCCAGAGTTTTATGGTTTTTTATGTGGTTTACCAAACTATTTTGAACTTACGCGTTTTTGTTTGTTCTTTTAATATCATGTTCATCAAATACTTTTCTTCTTCACATATTGCTGAAACAATAAATTAACCTGGAATTGAAAAATGTGCTATTTTTATAATATAATTCTGCTCTATTTCGAACACTTTATTGTATAAAAAGTTACTACGAAAACAAGTAATAAATTAATTGAATTACATTTTGACAATACAATTACGCTTTTATTATAATTAGATATTTCCTTAGCACTTTCATACCATTACCCATACTATAAGAACATTCAATATTTACTTAATCTTTAAGTTATATGTGTATCTGCAGCTTACATTGGTTGACGCTTTTTCTGATTTTTGCTAAGATCTTTGTTGTCAAACTGTAATAGATTTCGCTCTATATTCAAATACACCTGACAGCTTAAGATTCGAACACAATGAAACGAATGATAAAGTTTACTAAATATTCTGAAATCAAGCTCTTTATGTATTTATTTTTTTATTGTGGTTACCAGACATAGGAGTAATACACAATAATATATAAATGCTATCCAGACACCAGTGACATGAATGCAAATTTCAGCAAAATACAACAGAAAGGAATAAATAATTGTATACAAATAAATGCTTTTACACTTACAATAATGAACGTGATTATATTTAGAAATATTAATTTCAACTTTATATTCATTTTTTTTAGCGAAACCAAGTCAACCCATTATTAAAAAAGACGGAAAAAAATTGGAGACATCTATAACAATTGGACCATTTTTTGAGGGAGCTACGTTTTCTTTAGAGTGCATAACGTTTGGAGGGAAGCCAATACCAGAGGTCTCTTGGTGGAACAATAAGAAGAATCTTTTAGTTGAACCAGTTATCTTGAAAGACGAAGCTGGAACAGACAAGGTCATTGCCACCATTCGAGTAATACTTTCACGGAAGGACTTACGAGCGAAGCTAAGTTGTCGCGTAGAAAGTGAAGCAATAGATGATCCCTTAGTTAGCTGGATTGAGATAGACCTACATGGTAAGAAAGTCTATAGCCTCAATGTCGAACTAAAGTTACTCTTAGCATTGAGCTTTTTAATATTTTTATGAATGCAAGTAATAGGTAAGAGGGCATGGTGTAATTCAAACATAATATCACTTTGGATAAAGAAGGTTTGTTTGTTTGTGTTGAAAATAATGGGTTTTATACATCGATTTCAAGTGTTTCCTTTTTCAATTTATCATTTTATAGTAGTTGATAGCAATATGATTATTTCAGTAATAATTTCAATCAGCACATAATTGGTCAAGGCTATCAGTTATGTTTACAAAAATAAAGTATATAGTTAAGTATATATTGTATTGTTGGATTAATCCATTATCATAAAATAAAGTATTTGTATATATTTATATGCATGCAATTTATATAATATATTAACTCTGATAGTTTTGTCCATTTTTCTCCTCATAAATGTTTATTTGTGCGAATTTGAGCTAAGTATCCCTTATGGCTACATCTTCTAAGTATTTGATTTCATTCTAGTACTGGTAATTTTTTAAGTCCTTCTCCTTAAAGGAGAATCATCCCTATAGTTTTATAGGAATAATAATTATTTATTTTCTAGGATATAGTCAAATCGTAGCAATCTATCTACTTGCTTTGTTTTCAATTTTAATCTCGAATATATTTATAAATTTTTGCTAGAATAATGGCGTATTTAGTTATGTTTTTTGTGTGTAGTTAAGAACATAGTGGCTGAAATATCCAATTAGAGTAAATCATTCTAATACATTTGCTACGCTTTTAGAAAACAAATATTATGGCTTTTTTCAGTACTCTGTCTATAATAACAATACGTTTGGATATAATGTGCAGTCTATGTTAAAGTTAACAAAGCTGTTTATCCAGTACTTTTTAGAATTTAATTGCAGATAAGAAATAAAGTTGTAGATGTCTTATTCACAATCAACAGGGCACCAACCCTTGAAGCTGTTGTCCCTCAAACTTAGTAAAGTTAAATATTTATAAATGAATATTTATTTTAATTTATAACGAATTGAATACAAGGCCATCTGGTCTTGTTTTGACTTGAGAAAAATACTTATTACTTCAGTGTATGAAGATTAAAATACTACTAAAACCTTCCACGTTACATCCGAACAATATCAACAAACAGCACAGCATCTTTCCATAATTAAGTCCAAACTTGCCTGTCTAAAAGAAGCCTGAGTCATAGCTTATTCCCTGCAATTAATGTAATCACAATCATAATCTTAGATATTTGTACAGTATCCCCCCATTGGCTAAGGGATATGTATTTAGGCTTACGACTCTAAAAATCGGGTTTTAATACACAAGACGGAACACTGTCCATAGGGGTACTCGTTTTTGGACACGTGTCTTAACTTAAATTTGGTAAATAATAGACAATAATTTTTCCATGATGATCCAAATATCATGCAATTCATTTTCATCAAAATGTTTACGAGCATAAGATTTTGCTTGTTTGAGCTGGTAAACATTCAAAGTCAGGTAACAAACATAATTCTCAGACAGTTTTATAAAGTCTAAATCTGCATCAAGAGCTTTCACTTTTACACAATTGCCTTTTTCAATTCAATATTTAGGAATCCGCAATGGGCAACACAGCTTTTAAGTCATCTGGGATACAACAGACGTAGCAGTGGTTGAGTTGCTATTTATATTAGAAAATTGCTTACAACAGCTGTTACAGTGAGAATTGGATTTAGTTGGTGAAATAATTTTTCTGCAAGATTGAAATACTCTTTATCGGAGAGTTTGTGTAGCTGATAAAAATCTATCCCTAAAAGTCCCTGTGCAACTGTTCAAGTGTTTTCCTTTAAATTTATTATATTGGTTCTGTTGAAATATGACCATTTTCCTAAAGCAGAGGTTCCATCAGTTGAAAGGAGTCTATAAAATACCTTTCATTTAGGTGGTGTTACTCCAGTAGGAACAATAACACGCTGATTTACAAACGTCGAGGTTTTGGCTTAAACTGAAATAACACTAAATTCCTATATTGAAGGCATACAACATCATTGGTATAACGTCTGCCTGTTGTTGTAATATTTCACAAATTAGGGACACTGCTTGAAGTTTGTGAAAAGGACACTTAAGCAGGGTCATCAACTGCAGTGCTTGAATCATGATATACAGGAGATTGCTTATGTAGAAAGTACTGATATTAACATTTATAGTAAAATACATTGTGGTCAAAGGTTTTTTTGCCTTAGGGAGGAGTTATATCCTATCCTTCATCAAGATCATCTATTGAGAGTATTGCTTTCATCCGTCTAGAGGTGGCCCTGTTACTGCAGAAGCTAGCAGATCTAGAGAAATAAACTTCAAAAAACAATTTCGGTCCCTCTGAGTGGGCGTTAACATGTAATGGTGGGGACATTGCTTTGTAAAAAAATTAATACCGAAGAATCCTCCATGAATTATGTAAAAAAATATTATGGCCCCTAGTCCTGGCCAAACAAGGACGTTAAGAATCTCTCAGCAAAACTTATTATCTAATAAGAAGAAACTAAGAATTGGCTTTTTGAATGCTAGAACTTTGCAACAAGTTGGAAAATTGGAACAATTCGAGCAGATAGTTGTGAAATATGGAACATATATTATAGCTCTCAATGAGACACATTTGACGGAATCTGATAGAATGTTATTCTATTACTGGTCGTAAACAGTATTATTGTAATTCTTTGCTCTGGCAGAAATGATATGCTAATTAGAGATGCTGTTGGACTCTAAACAATATAATATTAGAATAATATAATTTATACACCAACTAATAAATGTGATGATGAGCAGAAAAATGAGCTTTATGATTCTTTTCAAAGTGAAATGGATTGAGTGATTGGAAGAAAGGCTCTAATATGCCTTGGTGATATAAATGCTAAAACTGTCAACAGAAGTTATGAAGTTAAAAGAATTATGGATCAACAATGACTGGGAGAAATAAATAATATATGCAGGTGCTTTATCAGTTTTGTGTAAGTATATTTGAGCATAAAGATATACATAGATATACCTGTACATTACCATATATTCTAGTCCAAACTCAAATCGATCATTTAGCTATTTCTGGTGAGCAAAGAAGTACTCTATTAAATGTTAGGAGCTGTCGTAGAGCAAATATTGATATTGATCACTAACTGGTATGTGCTGTTCTTCAACTTAAATTTAAAGTAAGAAGGAAAAAGAAATGAGTTGTAAGATTTTATATTAATAAATAACTACAAGAATCTGTAAAAACGAATTTGTTTTGAAAAGTCTGTATAGGCTTACAATATTAGAAATTATGGGTGTTGATAATAATAATGTGGCACGACAGTTTCAATTCAAACAATATGACATGAAATATATAAAACATATAAGGATGCTGGAGGCATGACCCTTGGATATTCAGTAAAGCAGAAAAGAAGAGCATAGATATCAGACAAACATGGGTAATTATATAAGAAAGGAAGATACAAAAACAATATGTGAACAGACTATATAGACATTCTCTTCTAATAACATATGATTGAGTCAAGTTCTTCAGCTCGCATAAAGAAGGTAAAAACTAGCAAAAAAGGATAAGTGAAAATGTTATGAAGGTAAGGAGCCCAAAACTGAACACAATATTCCATATGTAGTCTAACCAGTGACCTGTACAATGAAAGTGTAACCTATTTCGACATGTATTCAATATTTCTGTAGATACAACTGAATATCGTATTTGCCCACCCACTAGCAACATCACATTGGTTGGGTAGTTTTAGCGAGTTATCGACTTTCCTTCATAACACTGTTAAGGTTTTTCCATCCAAATTATACTTATAAATCTTGCAGTTATTATAATAAAAACCCATCCGCCATTTATTTGCCCAGCTCACTAAATGATCTAAATCCTTTTGTAAATCAGCAGCATCCTCTTCACAGCTAGACCTTAATATCATCTGCAAATTTAAGTAATTTATTGACTATTCCTTCATCTGTGTCATTAATGTAAATCAAAAAGAGCAAAGGTCCTAAGACTGAGCTTTGAGGTACCCCACTTGTGACAGTAATCAAGTTTGACTGAACTCCATTTGTAACAAACCTATGCTTTCTTCCATTCAGCCACTACTCTTCTATCCAATTTGCTAACTTATCCCCCACATCTATAGAGACAATTTTTGAAAAGCCTTTTATGTTGCAGCTTGTCAAATGCCTTCTGAAAATCGAGATACATCAGATCTACGCTATTACCCTCATTTACATAAGCAGTAACCTTTTCAAAGAATGTCAAAAGATTTGTAAGGCAAGATTTTCCCTTAGTGAAACCATGTTGACTATCCAATAAAATTCTAAACTTTGCAAAGCATTTTGTAACAGACTTTCCAAAACTTTTTCCACAACTGATGTAAGACTAATGAGTCTATAATTACTGGGAAAATTTTATCACCTCCCTTGAAAAGAGGAGTTAAATTAGCTAACTTCCAATCCTCTGGTACCTGCCCACTATTGAAGGATTGACAAAAATAGTAGTAAGTGGCTCACACAACCAATCTTTAACCTCCCTCGAAACTCTTGGGGAAATATTATCTGGCTCAGGAGCCTTATTGTTTTTTAAATTTCCCTTTTTTAAGTAGCTCAGAATCAATACAGTCATCTTGTTTGATCTCGTTTCCATTTTTCAGTTGTTCAAGATGTGGAATACTGCTTAAATACACTTAATACTGCTTAAATCTTCTACTAAAACTGAAGAAAAAGCAAAACTTAATAACCTAGCCATCTCATAATGATCAGATACTAGTATTCCTTTATCATCCCTCAAGGGTCCTACCCCAATTCTATCATTTTGTTTACCATTAATGTATTTAAATAAATCCTTACAGTTAATTTTTACACTTTCATTCAACTTTTTCTCATACATCCTTTTTCATGTCGTAATTTCCTGTTTCACCAACTTTCTTGATCTTCTATGATCTTCTAAATCTCCTGTCATTCCAGTCAATTTAAATTTTTTAAGTTTTTGATGCTTTTTTATAATTTTATTTCCTAAACTCTTTGTGAGCCAACTTGGGTTTTTACTTGCAGCTACCCTTTTCTTTCTATAAGGTGTGTTGATTTAAGGTGTGGCTGTTTTCTTCAATTAAGATAGCTTCTTTTATTTTGCGTTTATTGATGTTAGGTTCTTTGTTTAAAATTACAATGTTTTGTATGAATATACTGTGTTTTTTAAATTGAAATAGTGGTAAACATGGGAGTTTTTTTTAATTTCATTAATCTGGTTTCCACTTTTCTACTTATTTCTCCGATGTAAATTTCTGGACAGTTATTGCTTGTTATTTTATAAATGACGTTGGAATTGTGTAATTTGTATTTAATCATGATTTTAGTTTAGTGCCGAATTTGATGTCAACAGGAATTTTATGTTTGATGGCAAGTTATCTCCAAGTGTTGGTTATTTTTGAGCTGATATCAGGGATAAATGGTAAACTGCAGTGTAATGTTGTGTTGTTGTTTGGTGTATTAGTGTCAGTTTTGTTTCTCTTTGTTTTTATATTTTTATTTTGCGCAAAGCTACACGAGGGCTATCTGCGCTAGCCGTCCCCAATTTAGCAATGAAAGACAACAGGGAAGGAAGCTAGTCATTACCACCCACCGCCAACTCTTGGGCAACTCATTTCCCAACGAATAGTGGGATTTACCGTCACGTTTACCGTCTCACGGTTTAAACAGCAAGCATGTTTGTTGGGACAGGGATTCGGAACTGCGACCCACAGATTGCGGTATTGTTTTTCAGTTGAGTTTAAGATTTTTGTTCTAATAGTTGTCGTGGAAATATTCCTACAGTTGTTTGTGGAAATTTGTTGGTGTGAATGAAGGAATGCTTTATATAGTTGATTTCTTTATCTATGTACTCAGTTGAGCAAAGTCTTGAAGCTGTGTGTATAAGATTTTTTAGTATATTAATTTTTTGTTTGCATTCATGGGCGAAATTCTAGAGGATGTAGGGCCTGTGTGAGTGATTTTTCGGTGAATTTTGGTTTTGAAAGGTGTGTTGGATCTGATAATGTCGTGATTAAAAAAAGACAATTGTTTGTTATTTTCGTGTTCAATGGTGAATCTAATGTTAAGGTGAATGGAGTTTTGTGTTCAAAAAAGTGTTTATGTGTTCCATAAGAAATGAAACTTGCAAAAGTATTGTTGAAATATCTGTAACAGTATAGGGGAGGATAAAGTGCAGACTGTATGGCTTGGGTTTTGATCTGGATCATAAATATGTTGGCTAGAACAGGTAAAACAGGGTTGTCCATTCTTAAACTATCTGTTTGAAGAAAGTTTTTGTTGTTGTGAATTATAAGAGGGAACAAAAAGTGTGCTGTGGATATAAATTAAAGGATTGGGGTCATTACTGTGTAGAGTACAACGTTATAGGCTTCTTTGACGGGAACTTCGGTGAAAAGTGACACGACATCAAAACTAATGTGTTTCTGAAGTTAAAGACATCTTTAAAAAAGGAACTTGCAGAAGTTATGTAAAGTGTGAGGGCCCAGGCTATTTATTTAACGAGATTATGGTTAAATGAGTCATAAGTTGATAGTATAGGTCGTATTGGGCAGTGTTTGTGTGGTTTGGGAATGCCATAAATTTAATTGTGGTGTGCATGAGTCTGTTTCCTTTCTTTCTTTGTGACAGGGTTTTGTTTAGTTGTTCTTCATGTGTGTTTGTTGGATTGTTTGGGATGGGTTTAAATTTCTTATTGACTGAAAGGATTTTGTTCATTTTGTCGATGTGTTCCGTGTTGTTTATGATTACAGTAGTATTGCCTTTGTTAGCTTTTAAAATTTTAATGTTGGTATCTTTTTTCAGATTGTAGATGCAATTTATCTCGTTGTTTGTGAGATTATTGGTCCTTGGGTTACAGGTCTGGTTAACTACCTTAATGGTTTTTCTCGAAAATTCTTTGAAAAAGTTGTTAAAGATAGAGTTTTGGGGAACCTCAGGAAACCACATTTTATTATAGTTACCTATCAATATCATAAAAGTCTGGTGGTCGGAGTTTTGGATTACTTCTAGTTGTTGGTTGTTGTATAAAGTTGAGATAACCTAGTCTTCTGGATAAATCGTCTAGGCTTGTCTTTAATTCTAGGCAGAGAACTGGCTTGTGGTTGACGGCGAAGTTGAGGCCTTTGTTCAGAAGTTGTTGTTCAGTGCCGTTTAGTGGTCGATCTGATCTGTTGATAAAAAGATTGGGTTGGGCTTCGTTGTTGTATCGTCTTTCATGTTGTTGTAGTTTTCTTAGTTGTTCCAGTTTTTCGTTGTGTACAGATATCTTCTCTTGATTTAATACGGAGTTCCTTTGGTTGACAGTCTTTGTATATTGTTGTACTCGTATGGTTCCAGGTAGTAGGCAAGTTGGTATAATTTCTGTTTTCGTTTTTGTAAGTAGTTTAGTTCTTGATATTTGGAATTCGGGGTAGTTTTAGAAGCTTTCGTTGCATGTTTTAGATGATACCTATAAATTAATTTAGGTTTTTGGATAATTTGACTTGGGAATCAATTCTTCAGAGCGGTATTGTCTAAGAAAGGAAATATCGTTTTTCCTTTTGATGATTTTTACATTTGTGTGGAGAAGTTTGGAGATAGTTGCACGGTACGATACACTGATAAACGTAATTATTGGGTTGATATTGCAAATACTATCTAAGAGCCTTGATTTAGGCCGACATTGTGAATTATTAAAATTCATTTACCTTTAGCTTATTTTCATTTCTATTTTCGTCATTAATTCTCCTTCTCTAAATCGGTTTTTAATGATCTCCTTGACATTCTTTAGGTAATTCTTTTTTTAATTTTGTTATATAGATTAATGTTCTCAGAATGACTTCCATCTCTAGATAATTTTCTAATAATTATTGAGATTACAATTTTGAGTTCTATTAGTATAATAAGGATATTCCCACAAATGATTCTTTTTAGTTAAAATAAATTCATGTAACTTATTCAGATGATATAAGTACAACATGAAGTTTTGTCTTTTCTATTTCATTATCTTTCTTATTATTACTTTCAATCAAACTTTTAGTTAAAATATTCTTTTTGTAAAAAAAAAAAGTTGTTTATTTAAATATTCAATTTGACATTTATACTTTTCTTCTAGTTTATATTCACCAGTCTTTGTAAAAAATCCAATGTGAATGTAGAGAACAAGTTGCTAAAACGCATTAAGGAAACACAAGAAATTATTCCTTCATGGAATGAGATATATAAGATTAAAAGTGTTCTAAGCGTAAGAAAGATATATCACTCGATATGTTTCATAAAAACATAAAGACATGGCTATAATTTTGTATGTAAAAAAAAATTTATTGATCATTATTATAAAGATTCGAAGAAAATAGAATGTTAATGTGGATTAAAAGTTGTTAAACTATTTCGTGAAGAACACAAAAAACGTTCTGTACAAATAAAAAACGAAGAATAAAATTAGCACTACATTAATAAATTTTTTACTAATAAATGGAACGAGCTCCTAGTTTTAAAACTTTAATAGAGCTGAAAACTTTTGCTAGATGAAGATAATATTTCTATTACTCTAAACTAAGAGCAGATAAAGAAATTTTTTTAATCGTTTAGTTTCAAAGATTGTTTGTTTGTTTGAATTTTTGCACAAAGCTACACAATGGGCTATTTGTGCTCTGCCCACCACGGGTATCAAAACACGGTTTCTAGCGTTGTAAGTCTGCAGACACGTTTAAAGATAAATATTTTATAGATATTATAAGTTTCATGGAGATCTAATTATTAAACCTAAAAAACCTCGAAAGAAACAAATAAAATGTGATTGTATTTGGGAAATATTACAAATCATCTTATAAGAAAACTTATGTTGAAAGTAAAGAACATAAGAAAGTGTTAAACAAAAATGAAGTATTTGAGAAATAGACAGCCTATGAAGATCTTTTAAAAAATATTTATTAGCTAATGTACATAATTATATCAATATTCAAGAATTTTTTTGTTTATTTGTTTAATAACGAAATTAGTGTTAATTCTAAAATGTTTGAGCTAAGACGTGAAATGAAAAAAAATGTAACTTCAAATTGCATTGTGTTTATCAAAGACGAAAATAAACAGAAGAATTTTCACTAAAAACTGAAAATAAAATAATTCTGAGGCCAACAAATTTGAATAATTGTTATAGAGATGTTACTTTCAACAGAAATAACAGGCTTTGAAACAAAAAGATCTGGATGGGTTTTAGAAAGCATAGACAGTTTAGAACTTTGAATCAATAAATATAATTTATTAAAAGGTTCATAATATATCAAATTACCTAAAAAGATACAATTTAAAAAAGTTTTGTTAAACATTAAAAATGAAGATCAAAAATGTTTTATGTATTATATATCAGTATATTTGCATCCAGTAGATACAAAAAATCACAATCCAGAAGGAGTAAGTAATTATGGTAAAGCACCTAAAGGAAGTATTTCCCCATTTACTATAAATGATATTCCGAAATTTGAAAAGAAGAGAGATTAATATATCAGAAAATGTCTAAAGTTATGACGAAGAATATATTATATATCCTTTAAGTACAACTAAAAATAGGCAAGAGCAGCATATTAACCTTTTATATGAAAAACAGAAACTTCAGCTACTCGACGAGTCTCAACATCAAAGCACATTGTTGTCTTATCAAAACTTTATCTTGGTTAATTAGAAGTCAAGTAACAAAGCATATAAGAAACATATACCCACGTGATAGATGTTTGCAATATTTGTATTCACAAGTCAAACTGAAGAAACATTAAAAATACTGTATTACAAAGGAAGCTGTGAAGATTAAAATGCCCTTAAATATTTCATATTAAAATTTAAGAATATGAATGATTCATTAAGAGTTCCCTTGTTATATATACTGATTTTAAATTCTTGAAAAGAAAGATTGACACCTGTAATTTAGATCCCTCTGAGAGTTATACAAATACTTATCACAAATATGGATCTATGAGTTTTTGCTATTATATCAAGTATTTTTGTGGACATTATAAAGATCCTGTAGTTTATAGAGGACCAATTGCACAAACTTAATTCATGAAAATGCTTAAAAAAGAAGTTAAAGAAATTGAAAAATTGTATAACGTTAATAAGGAAATGAATGAGTTAATTGATGAAGAAAAAGAATAATTTGGAAAAAAAAGTATATTTGTTATATGTGTGATAAGCCAATAGGTGTTAAAATGAAAGTTCCCTACCATGGTCATTTAACTGGAAAATATAGAGAACCCGTACACAAATGTTGTAATCTATTGTAACGAAACCCTTCATTCATACTATTGTTTATTCATAATTTGAGCGGATACGATAGTAATCTGTTTACTAAAAAAATCGGTAACATTAAATTAACATTCGAAGATTCATTTAAAATCATGGTTTGTAGTTTAGATAATTTTTCAAGTAATCTCAAAAAAAGAGCAGTTCAAAATAATAAAGCAATATTTTCTAGCAGATAATCTCTATTTTGTAATAAAAAAATAAGTCAATCCATGATTACAAGGACTCGTTTGAAGAATTAAATGAAACACAGTTACCATTGAAAGAAACATTTTACAGTATATTGAACGAATGTGGTGGACTGGATGACGACTACAAACATGCACAGAACGTTTGGAAAGAGTTTAAATTACAAAACATGGGGAATGCTCTGATCTTTTTATAAAGACTGATGTTGAATTATCAAATATTGATTTAATGAAAGTGCATGATGATTCTGAAGTAGATTATATTTTAGAAGTAGATTTGGACTACTCGAATGAACTACAAGACTGTTTGTTATTCAGATATATTTCTAGCACCAGAGACCAGAATAGCAGCTAAAGAAATAAGATAAATGACAAGAAGAAGTACCTGCTTTACTATAAAAATCGTAAACAATGTTTATCATCAGGGATGAAGCCGAAAAAAAAATAGAGCGTTGGAGTTCAAACAATCTGACGGCTTAAGAAATATATTGACCTAAGTACACAAATAAGAACTAAAGCCATTAATAATTTCGAAAAAGGTTTTACAAATTGTTAAAAAATTCATACTTGGAAAGACTATGGAAAATATTAGAAAACGAGTTGATATAAAATTGTGTTCGGATGCAAACAAAGTTGAATAATTAAGGTAAACCAAACTTCAAGGAGGGAACAATATTATCAGAATTGTTGCATGCTTTGCATGTGAAATAATTATAGTTGTGTTAATGCATAATTTCTGAGGCGAATTCCAAATATTTTCAACTGAAAGATCTAATAAAAAGTTAACAGAGCATGATATTAAGAAAATTAAAGAAAATAAAAGATCTTTCAATTGTTTATGTGGGAATTGAAGACTGTGGAAATGATCTGGAAACTCAAACCATAGAATTTGGGAGTTTAACAATTTTGAGCATTTTTCAATATTTTCATATTTTAACACGATTTTTAACCATTTTCATTTCTTGATATTTTTGATGAGTTGAGTTTATAATTGAGATTTAAACAATTTTTGATTTTTGAATTCATTTGAAACCAGCATGCGTAAAAACCCTTACTTTCCAAGTAAGGCAGAAACTTCATGTCATCTGAATGGGGAGGCATGGCACTAAAACGATTTTTTTAATGATTTACATATACCAACTTTTACGATTTTGAGCTATTTATTTATAATATTTGCTTATTTTCGGTGTTTTTAATTATTTTGGCTATTTTTAGTGTTTGTAAAATTGTGCATTTTTTGAAATTTGTTTACCTTTAAGTGGGGCAGAAACCCCATGCCATCTAGGTGGAGAGGCAAAACTGATAGGACTGGAGCACTGATCAACGAAAACGATTTTTAATTAATTAATTTTCAAATGTTTAGCGATTTTGAGTATTACTACTTTCTATTGTTATCTGTATGGTACGAAGTTTACCATCATTATAGGTCTTGGACTTTTATGATGACTGATAACAATGAATGACCTGTTGTCTGGAGTAGCAAGGTGCTAATTAAGAAGGTAAAGAAAGACAGTGAAGATGATTATGAAGCAGTTTCTGATTTAGATCTTGTTATTAGTGAACGAAACAAAGGTTCAACAGTAAATTTACTAAGAAACAGAGTATTACAAGCAATAGAAACCAAGTATATATTCGATGCTGATTTATGAATTATAAAGAACAGAAAATAGAGGAAACATGGTGAATTTACCATGATTAGTATGACACATAATTTGAAAAACAAAGTTATGAGCATTCATTATGATACTTCACTTCCTGCATATTTAGCATTTGCAAGAACATATACTAGAATAATAAGATACTCTTTTGGCAAAACACCAGAAAGGGTATAATATTTTTGTGTGAGTGAATCTTGTATCAAATATCAAAATAAGTCCACATTTGAGAAATGCTCCCTTACAAAGAGTGCTAAATGTGACCACGCCCTTTTAGACGATAGCCTTGGTTATTTTAGGTCCATAACCAACACCATATTCAGGAAATAGATACGTATTAGTCATTTCAGACTATGTTTTTTCATGATTTTTAGATATTTTGGTTCTTTGAAGATTTGTTTTGTATTCATGGACTAATTTGTGGTATTTTTAAAATTCGTTTACCTTTAAATGGGGCAGAACCATTGTATATCTGCTACTATTAAATTCTGAGTTTGAAAAACAAAATCAGAACTCTTTCAATTTTTGTATCACGAAAAGTTTCTTCAGGTTAGCAACTATTTTGTGGGTAACAAATGAAGATGGATTGTGTTTTTCAACAGAAGTTACTAATCATAAGCTAGAAAATTTATGATGCACGTTAAGTTTCTTAAATACTAGTTGAATGTAGGGAATAAAATAACTCTAGGTACTAAGGAAACATTTTTATACTAGGTATAAGTATATCTAGATATATTTATGTAGAGTGATAGGTTGAATCCGGTATCCTGTGAGCCTTAGAACTGTTTTAGCTATTGTGTTACAGTATCATATCCTAGTCTGTTAAAAAACAAGCATATAGACTAAAATTTAGTCAAAAACAGGACTATGCTCTTCTTTAAATTATTAGGCTTTGTATTCTTTTAATGGAGAAATATGTTTTGGAATGAAACGAACACTAAAACATCGTTTTAACAAATATGAAATCCAGAAAATTTGAAAAACTAATTCTTTAAGTCATAAAATGAAGAATACCATGATTTTTGTTTCATTATCGTCATCAACCAGTTCTGAAAAGAAAAACACTCAAAAGAAGCTTATGAAAACAATGCTAGAAAAAAAGAAATAAAACAAAAATATTGTGAAAAACAGGAATTAATTACCTGCTTTTTGTTTTATTTATTTCTTACTGTAATTCAGAGCTTTCTGCAAAGAACGACCTAAGTTTGCTCAAGTCTAAGCAGAGGGTGTACTTTACATTCAAAATACAAGTAAAGGAGGTTTAAACAAACCTGTTGTTGCTGAGGAGATCAGTTTCTGATTAATCATAGACAAGCAAAAGCCCGTTGAGAGTATGGTCAAACAAATACAGTCAAGAGGGCTCTAAAATAAAAAATAGTATACAAAATAGTTTTGAATGTAAAGATGGACTGGCAAGTAAAGAACTGCTCCCCTTGACCTATGGGGTACACCATTCTAATAACAGGTAATAAGTAATAATAGGTTGTCAAACATCGATTTATAAGCAAAAGAAAATGTGTTATTGCTTAGTACTGAACAGACCTGAAGAAGACAGACCGATATTCTGTCAAAACATGTGGTATGTTCCACCATCAATAAAGTGTATAGATTGTTGTTTGCCTACCTATTATTATAGTAGCATAATGTGCTTCCTTACTCAAGTATGTAAAAGAAAAGTTAGAAAGTAGGAACAAAAAATGGTATGGTGTTTACTACATTACAAATTGTACAAAAATATGTAATTTCAGATTTTACTGTCCAGACTTTAGTTAATAACTAAATTGTGTGAAGACGAAGAAGTGGGTGCAGGATGAACAGTTTGTTTTTCATTAATCACAAAGCTACACAATGGGTTAGCTGTGCTCTGCCCACCATGGTAATCGAAACCAGAGTTTAAGTATTGTAAGCTGTGAGAGTTACCGCTCAGCCACGAGGGAAAGGGCACAGTGTGAACAGAAATAAAGAGATATACAGGCTATTAGCAATCGATGTGTTCGAAGGAAAACGAAGTTTGATTATAAACAAGATTACAACACTTATGACAAACAACATTGTTTATTGACAAAAAGGGGACATGGATAAACG
>NW_013666399.1:347047-355313 GCF_000517525.1 Limulus polyphemus
AGTGGAAGGAATCTGGGATAGTATATTCATTAGTAGTGAGTGGCTGAAGTATAGGTACAAGGAATTTAGCAAATTTGTAACCAGGTGTGTCTATAGTGGAAAGAATGGGTCGGAGGGGGAACCTGTTTTATGAATTTTGGGAAGGCCGTATAACATACCTGAACGGGAGCCAGTGGGATAAAGCGAAGAAGCAACATTTTCAGATATAATATTTTTGTTCTTTAGTTCTCTTATGTATCTTTGGATTTTTCCTCACGTTGGATGCTAACAGATAAAGGGTCATTGTTTAAGGTTTTAAATTTTGTAGAATCGTCCAGAATATCATGCATTTTTTTAAGGTAGTCATTTTTGTTCAGAATAACAATGGCATTGCCTTTATCAGGGCGTGTAACATGGATGTTTTTATTTATTGACAATTCTTTTAAGGCTAAGATTTCGTTAGGGGTTAGAGGGTTAGGTTCCCTTTTACTATTAAAATTATAAAATGTAGATAGAGCAAGATTTTTTAATTTAGTAATAAAAAAAATCATGGGATTGATTAAGATTGCCTTTATCGTGCATGGGAAGGTCTTTCAGATTTCTGTATAGCAGTTCGAATGGATAAAGAAAATTCGCATAATTCAGTTTTCGCGGTGGAAGAGAGAAATTAAGTCCTTTAGCTAGGGCGGATTTACATTGGTTACTTAGTGTAATATTAGTGAGGTTCACAATCAAATTATCAGGATCAAAACTATCAGAAAACTACAGGCTATTAAGACAGCTGTTATGAAAGACAAGAAAGATTTGTCCAAGAATGAGGAATCAAAGATAATGAATGGTTCTCTTCACTGCAAATGGTGAAGAAAAGTTACATATCAGTGGAGTCAGTATACATTACAATATATGTGCTACATGTGATGTGATGAATATCCAAAAAGACAAGACGCTAATGAACTCTATAATTCGCTGCTGTTGCAAGATAAGGTAGCAAACTATACTAGAAAAAACAAAACGAAAAAAACATCAGTTCACCAGGATTAAGAATTATTCCAAAAGCAAGCAAGATGGGAAAGACATAAATTGTGCTTGAAAGCGTATAACTAACATGCAGATGATTCATTAAATACAATCGTCTTCTAGAATCAGGATCATAAATAACTATTTTTTGACAAAACGAAAGCAAACTGTTCAAGATCTCATGCTTGATAGAAGCCAGTTAAAACTATTTTACCCTTATTTAGGTATTTAATAGCGTAAACTAAATTTTATAAAAAATCCAATATAATGCATATTTTCCCCAAAATAGGTATTTCGTTCTGTTAAGCAATTGTAAGAGGGGCATTTTTTTGTTGAAGAAATAATGACAGCTTAGACAACACTGTTTAGGGTCATTTTTTTGTTGAAGAAATAATGACAACTTAGACAACACTGTTTATTTATAATATTTTGAGCCACAAGCTTTCACCATGAAATCCTTGGTTTCTACACACTTGCGTTATCAATATTTGAAAGAGTGCTTGTAATTCAAATAAAAATAAATGCAAACAATGTCTGTATTTCACTGCTTCTTTTGGCATCATATAATTATAAATACGTTCTCTTACATGTGTAGAGAAAGGAAAATAGTTATTCAACACGAAGCATAACTATCTTTAGCATGCACTATATCACTATAGATTATGACAGTTCTCTCGTAGCAAGAAAACAATTCAATTCAAGAACATGCATGCACGTTTTCATGTTGCTTACATTAGATGAAAGAAATAATAGAATGATTCATAATGCTAGATAGCATAAAACTTTTAACTTTTCGCTTTTGAGCCGATGATTGAGAGCTCACTCAATTCTATAAGTTAGAAGGCAAACCCATTATTTGCTGTTCTCAGTGGCAAACATTTTTTTATGAACATTAAGCCTGGTAAGGGACTGCATTTTACTATCCCTGGGAGGTAATTCAAAAATCTAAAGCCTGTTAGGACACTAATCCTGTCGGGTTTACTATGCTGGCCCATTCTGGTAATGATCGGATAGAGATAGCGAGAAGACAGAGACAAAATAGCGTGCAATATATTAAAAAAATTACTTAATGAAATATTCCCTAGAAAAGTACATTTCATGGTATAAATGCCAAGATAGGGTTATGATTATCTTTTTGATAGTATTTATTGTATCACATACTTTGTCCGCCAGTCATAGGCTACACCTTGCTTCAACAGTAAATGTCAAACTGCTTCAGTATCGAGATACATTCAATAGTCTACAACCGTAAGTACAGGTTTGTAGAAATAAATTTACATTCTTCTCTAAAATAAGCAAGAGGGATCCCTCAATAGCCGCGGCTGTAATTAGATCTCAAATCGGTCAAGAGATGGAGCTATGAGCTAAAAGTTTGTACTTCAAAAACAAAACGAAACAAAAACTCAGAGCCATTCTATGAGTCGCTTTGCCGCGGCTAATAATAGAAAAGAATCTTTAAATTTTGCGTCTTACTCCTATTGACCAGACTTTAGAGTCAGTAATGAATAACAGAACAGTAACTGTATGAGCTAGGTTTAAGGTGCAAATAATAAAATGTCTAGGACAAAAATACTAAACTTTTCCCTTTGGATCGTCGATTTAAACGTGATTGGCACATGTAAGTAACAAACATTGTTTTCATTATATTTATTCCTGAGATATCTTATCATTTATTTTTATTTTGCACTATATTCTAATCACCAAGCACAGCAATGGCAACAAAGAGCTGGAGAAATAAATGGGCATGTTTTCAACATATCATCATAGAACTATGTTGGGAATTTTGTCGTCGCCGGGAGCTTTATTTTTAAGACTTCTTAGGTGGATTTTGACTTCAGGAGTGGTTATGGGAGTGGATATGTCTAGCGGTGAGTTGGGGTATGGAGTTGTAGAATGTCGACTGGGAAGGAGGTGGAGAAAGAAGTGGCATTATTTTTGACAAAGATATTAATATAGTCCTGGTGTTTATTGTCGAATCTTGTATTCTGAGGGGTTACAAAAGTTTTTTCTGAAGTAGCTAGCGAAAAGTTCTGCTTTCTGTTCGTTGGTGGAGGCTGTGATGTTTTCGAAGAATATGTTGTTTGTGTCATTGTTTTCTCGGCATATGCTTTTGAAAGTATTCCAGAAAGTGGACGGGTCGGGTTTGAGGCTGTCCAGTTTGGTGCAAAAGTTATTCCAGTTTATGCGTTGTTGGGCCTTAATTAGTTTTTCTATTTCATTTTTGAATGAGTTGATTTGTGTCTTCAGAGTGGGGTTTCTGGAGTTGAGGAAATCTTTGCAAAGCTTGCGTCGGGATAAAATTAGTTTGTGGATTTCGGGAGTTAGTGACCAGTGGTTGGGCGTGGTATTAGTGTGGTTTTGGGGTACTAACTTGTCTCTGGTCTTGGATATGGCTTGTGATATACTGTGATAATATTGCTCGATGTCTTCTTTGATATTAGCGGAAGTTAATGGGTCGGGTAAGATGTTGTCTAAGTGTTGGTTGAAAATGGTCCAGTTGACTTTCTTGAAGTTGGGATTGGTGGTGGGCTGTTGGTGTAGATTATTGGGTAGAGTCCAGTTCGGGTTGCTGATTTTGAATGACAGTGGGTTGTGGTCTCCGTCAATGTTTTCGTGTACTTTAAAGTTACTAGTGAGGTGTACTAATCCGGGTGGAACTAAGGCAAGGTCGATAATGCTTTGAGTACCGTTGTAGTGCGTGTGGGTAGGGAGTTGTCGTTAATAACAGTGTAGTTGTGTGAGATTGGCGATGATCCTACCAGCAATGGTAGTGGTAAAACCTTGGAGGACTGGGTGAGAAGCATTAAGGTCTCCAAGGATTATTACATTGTTGTAGTTTGTTATGATTGTGTTTAGGAATGTGATGTCAGGGGTTGAGTTGGGAGAGATGTATAGGGCTAGGAGTGTGAAATCTGGTAGAGATGGGATTTTAATTTTACAGAGAACGTGTTTGTGGTAAGTGGAAGTGTTGTGGTTGATGAGAGTTAGGTCAAGATTGTGGTCATATAATAATGCTATACCTCTGGTATGGGTACTTTTAGGTATGGAAAATATTTTATAATTAGGAAGGTGAAAGTCAGAGTTATTGTTTAATAGACTTTCGTTAATAGATATAACTGAGGTATCTATTTTATTACAAATATCAAGTAGTCGTATTTTTTGTAGTTAAGGCCACCTTGAATGTTGACATGTAATATAGTTAAAGAATTTGGTGACTTACCCATTATTGAGAGACAGGATATCTGCTTGAGATGAGCTTGTCGATCGATTCTGGTGTAATTCCCCGGACAGTAAGGTGCTGGTGAGCTGCTTGGGTGACGATATTCAGGAATGTAGCCCTGTCGAATTCTGGGTTAGCAGCGGCGAACATGATGTCGACTATGAAAGCGACGAATCTAGCAGGGCGAAGTTCTTGCCGATTCGAAGTGGATAGTTCCTGTTGTTTTGCTGGTTGAGTTTGGCGCTTGGTGACTGAAGCGAAGGTGTTGGGGGACTGTGGTTTAGTCTGGTCGGGGGCACTGGCGTTGAATTGAGGGCGTTGGGAGGAGAGGAGGGAAATTTTGGCTAGAGATTGGTGCTGGTGGTCCAGGCGTACGTGATGGAAGCTTGGCCCTGATTCCAGCGACAAATTGAAATTTGGGGCAGCCTCGGTAACAGGCAGCGTGTTGACCACCGCAATTGCTACACCTGGTGTCGTTCCTTTCTTTAGGGCATTCAGAGACTAGATGTTCGCCAGCACAGCGAACACAACGGGGTTTGGCAGTACAGGCTGATCTTGAGTGGCCGAAACGTTGGCAGTTAAAACACTGGAGGACTGGGGGCTTGAGAAGTTGGGTTCATCGACCTTAAGTCTCTTGAACCACATGGTGATGCCATCTTGGAGGAGTTGGGCAGCTTGTTTTGCGTCCGTCAGTGTGATCCTGATGAGTGGCGTGAGGTTTTGTGTTTTGGTCGATTTGATGCGGGAAAAGTTTGTAAATTTTACTAGTCTGAAGTGGAGTTCATCTTCTATCTCCTTGTCGGTCGTATCCAGAGGAATGCCTCGGATGATTAGGGTGTTCCTGGGTTCGTTGTCCGTCGGAACGTGTGGATTGATAGGCCAACCGTTGAAAGCGTCTCATGGCCATGGTTTAAGGAGCGTGGAGTAGTCCTTTGGATAGTCGCATTTAATGACTATGCCTCCTCGGGGGAGTCGACGGACGTTATTGAAGGCAATGCTGGGAAAAATACGTCGAAGCTCTCGGTGGCGACTTCAGGTTGCCTATGAGAGGCAGGAATTCCCTCGACGATGAAGGCTGGAGGGAGCTTCTTAGCTGCTGGTGAGGTGGATTTCTCATGAGTTGGATTAGTTGAGGAATGGCGAGATGAACAGGATTCAGGCGAGGCTTGTGAGGCAGCAGTGACAGTGGTGATTGAGGATATGGACGAATCCGAATCGTCGTCCGAGTTCATGGCGGCCTGGGCAGCGGTTAACATTTTGTATTGCTCATCTACAGACAGTGGTTGGTTCTGGGAGTGGGTCAAAGGACGGTTTTTCTTCCTCTTCTTACCCGAGCGGCTAATACTCATGGTGTGAAAACCATAACCACGAAACTACTTTGGCTACTAGAAAACAACAACACACTGTCACACATTCAGAATTCAGGCCGTAAAAACAGACAGACCACAGACCACCTCGTCCGCCTAATCGAAACCTCGTTCACAGGTTTCAATAAACTACAGGCCACTGTTGCCACCTTCTTAGACGTACAGAAAGCCTTTGACACAGTATGGCACAACAGACTCAAATACAAACTGATCACGCACAAGATTCCCATGACTTTCACTAAATGGATATCTAGCTTTCTAGACAACAGATCTGCAAAAGTTAGAATAAACTCCTCGATCTCGCAGCCCTTCACGTTTAACGTAGGGGTACCACAGGGGTCTGTCTTAAGCCCCATGCTGTATACTGTTTGGATTTTCTTAGCCGCTAGTGGAGGGTCCCAGGAGGTGCTCCATAGGGCAATGTTGTCAACATATTGTGAGGCGTAAGTGAGGGATGAAGTAGGTTGAGGTAGGTCGTTGACGAAGAGTACGAGACGTATGACACTGTTTTGGAGGTTTTGTAAAATCCTTCGTTGATTATTGTGCATGTTGCATGTAACCATTGCGCCGTAATCTAGTTAGGGTCTGATGAATGTTTTGTAAATGTGTATTATTGTTTGTGGTCTGCAACCGTGGATGTGGTGGCTTATTTTATTGAGGTAGGCTATACGAGTTTTGATTTTATTATTGATATGTGAGTGTGCCAGGTTAGATTAGGGTTAATGGTGATACCTAGAAATTTAGCGGATTTGGAGAATTGGATTGGTTGGTCGTCGTATAAGTAAAGTTTGGTAAGCCTGACTCGTTTGCGTCTTTTGTTAAGTCGTCGGAAGAGTATAATTACCTGGGTTTTGGAGGGATTGAGTATGATCCGCCATTGTGTAATCTTGTCTAGGGCTTATCGCCTTCCTCGATACACACCTGCATGCTACACCGAAAGGCACACCTCACTACACACCGTACAAACACGCATCACTAAACTTGCTACCAAATATTACACAAAAAAACCATCTACCGAAATCCACTCACAGCTGAATTTTAGAAAATTGCCGCCACCCCCAACCATGGTGCAAATATCTATCCCCTTACAATCTGTTACAGAGCATCACCTCTATACCATAATCTTGAATAACTTCATTATTATACGTATTCTATGCATAATATGTTTTTTCTTTAGTCTCTTTTCAGATCTATACTTCCTGGTCAGCTCTTCACTCGGGCACTAGCCGGGCTGTCATTCGGCCCCGACTAGTGAAAGTGGGTTTTCTCGGGGTGCTCCCGTTTTCCCCACATCTAATTCTCAGGCATCGAATCCATAGATCCCAGCCTTGGCACCTTGATCCACTGATCCCCGCCAGGCTCTGTAAAGGCCCGTTTGCTTCATCTTGTTTCGGCTGCCGACTTGCTCCTTCAAAAATCAACCAGCCTCTGCTACGCCTTGGACTTGCCTTCACTACTGCCTACTTGCCTCGCCTTCATACGACCATCCAATATATATATATAATTTTATTAATTAATTAATTATCCTTCGCCCATACGTCTCATTACTCCGCTGACCACTAATTGAAATGTAACCTTATGCCACGAGCAGGGTGAAGGAGGATTGTTTAATCTTCGAGCACCCTTGATTAGTAATTATTTCTTAGGCGATAATTATTTTTTAAATCGAAATAACTGCCAGGAAAAACGAAATCATCATATTGAACAAGAGGTTACATCATTATTATTTCCTTTTTCATTGAGTATTAAACAGATACGATCATTATTAATAGTAGAAGAAAATGATTTAAGTTGAAAAACCTAGGTACAATATTTTAGTATTTCAGCTCTAATTTAACTACTTTATTAGGAGATAAAATGACATTTCATTTTGATGTTATAGCAGAAGTAGACGAGTAATATATTTTGCTTTTAATACGAAGGTTTAATATATACATACTTCGCTAGGTTTAATGTTGACTGCGAATCATGCTTATCATTATCCTTGGTAAATTCAGTGGCAGTGATTTGTTTGTAACTAAGCACAAAGCTACACAATAGGCTATCCCTGCTCTGCCCACCACGGGTATCGAAACCCCGATTCTAGCGTTTTAAGTCCGCAGACATACCGCTGTGCCACTGGGGGCCAGTTGCAGTGGAGTGGTTAAAAGTACCTAAATATAAAAACAAGCTTTTTTTTCTTAAGAAAGTGGTGTGATTGTTGATTACAGATTCGTAGCACATTTATTTTATAGTTCATGTTAAAATTATTTCACAGCTTGTAATGTATATCTCTGGTGATTTTAATGCAAAACCAAATACAACAAAGATGCTGATTATTAATTGACAATTTGAATGATAATTCGTAGCTGTCTTTGTAAAGATATTTCTAGCTGCATAATAAGTATAGTCCATGAAAAAGTTAAGACAAGAGCTTTCAAAATATGAAGTTATCGAAAGCGAGACTTGTCATACATACATATATATATATATATATATATACACTGAGTGGTCACAAGTAAATAGACACCTTAATTTTTCGTCATTTAACTGAATTATGCTAACTAAGCTGTGTTTACAGAGCACTATATAAATGAAAATGGTCCACACACTAATTATCTCGTGCTACAACATGCCTAGAACTCAAGGTTCTCTCGAATTGTCAGTATTTTGTTAGAGAAAGGATAATTGGTCAAGCAGATGG
>NW_013666399.1:356313-375040 GCF_000517525.1 Limulus polyphemus
CGACTGGCAAGTCAAGAAACAACAACAACAACAAAAACAATAACTTCGAAGAGTGATCTACTCCAAGTTTTGAAGCAAGAGTGGGCGAAAATTCCACAATCTAAAATTGACGAGATGATTCTCACGATGCCCCAAAGGATCAACGAACTCCACGAAGCGAAAGGAAGATCTACTAGATATTAATTAAATTATAAATATATCAATTTATGTGAATATGACTGAAAAATTTCATTTTTTTCTGAAAAGATGGTGTCTATTTACTTGTGACCACGCTGTGTATATTGTTTTTTAATATTAGAGTGGATTGAAACTTTTAAAACATTTGAAATCCCATGTTCTCCTGACGGCAATTCATAACACTTAAAATATTTTCGTTTATACTAAAGTTCAGAGTGACGTATCTTTAAATAATTAGTCCCGTTACTTGGAGACTCACTTGCTAATATAGCGCAGGTTGCTGCCTTATGATCGATATTGCACCTTTCGGCCTCTTTCTATAAACATATTATATATACATATTATGTTCCTGTGATAATATCTTAAAATGTTAACATGCTGACTAGCTCATTTTGAACTTCTGCAAGTATTAAGAAAATTATCAAATCATAGATTTTAAATCGTCTAATGATTTCTTAATTGTGAGTGTTGTAAGATATGGCGAAAACTACTTGAACAATATTAGATTTTTATAAAATACCCAAATTAAACGTTTGAACGAAGTATTCTAATAAACTGTGTTAAAGATGGCGATTTTAACTAATTTGTTCAGCTTCTAATATCCAAAATTAAATACGTAAAATATTATTTCGTTAAAATAATTAATCATTTAGCAATACTTATAATAAGGAAACTAATTAGCATTTTATCTTATTGATTTTGTTTAGTAATTTAGTTTTTCCACCAAAACAAGTCGGTCCGTTCCGCTAATAACAAGAAAAACGTGTTGTTCTCTCTTTCTCCATATGACAAATTTAGAGACATAAAATTACAAGGGACTCGTTAGTAATACGTTACTACACGTATGCTGAATGCTGTATGTTTAATTGTAAGAAGGAAAAGATGTTGAAATTATTTAATGTTTGAAACGAAGGGTTACGATGTAAAAGTGTCGCCTTGATAATGTAATCTTGAACAGAAACACCCATGAGATTACAAAATCAATGATGTTGGAAAAAAATCATTATTTTTTCGTAAGTACAAGAAACACTTAAACGGAAAGAGAAAACATAGAATAAATTAATATCTAAGAGATAGTGATGAACATGTATAATTTAATGTGAAACTAGAAGGAAGAGAATGCAATGGTTTTTAAAATTAAAGGATAATGGGAATGATCGACACTAAAGTTGTATTATCAAATTCCTTTATAATGTTTGCGGCAAAATAATGAGTAAATAATATTTTATCTTTATTAACTTTATTATTATGCAGATTATGGGAATGTTTTGATTTTGTAATAATCGACAAAATTTTAACGTTGAACTAAAATAAATGAAACTCACAATGATTCATTTAAATTAGTTTAATGTTCAAGAGTATTTTAACGTTGAATTTGGAAGCAGTAGAAACTTGGACAGGGTTTTAGAAAATGAATCTTAGATTCATCACATTTTACTGTATATTCTATGAAAGTTACTACTTCTTAATACATAAAATGTTTATTGTGTACAATAAGAACAACCATTTGTCACTACTCTACTAGAATTTAACCTATACAAAAGCCAGTGTGTGTCACGTCACGCTTGAGTTCTCAAAATAGGAGAAGTCATAAAAGCCAAAATGCATTTATCCAGATATAATAGTTCGAGTAGTGTCTGCTCATTACGATTTTAGTGACGGAGGAGCAAGTCAAGTTTAATTTCACAAAATTTATTTATTTCAGTTAGCTATTGAATATGAGGTTAGGGTGTGCTATGGGGTCGGGGTGAGGTGGTAGTATTTGCCCCGTCAGTTTTGACGGCTATACTCTAGTTTTTTATGTAAGCAATAGTTACAATCTATATAACTTTACTGTTTTACCCCAGATCTTGTTTTTGTGTTGTTAATTTTTTAATTTTTGTATTTTTAGTTAAACCATCCTCAATGGAAGTTGAAGGACCCATATTTCCTGTTACAGAAGGAGAAAAACTCTCACTTATTTGCACGGTAGAGGGGGCTAAGCCTGCAGCTACTGCCGTCTGGTATAATCACTCAGAAACCATGCAACCTCAACCCAATTCCCAAATTAAGCCTGCTGGTGATGGAAGTTTCCAAACTATTAGTAGGCTTGAAATAGTTGTATCAAGATATGATCACAAGGGAAAATTTTATTGTAAAGGATCAAATCCAGTGGTGGAGAAGAAAAGCGATCCACCTTTATTAAAATTTATCGAAATTGAAGTTTTATGTAAGTACACGAGTACATTACTTGTTATTTTTTTCCTAAAAATACCTTTCTATTATGAACAAAATGTTAAAGCCTCTTATAAGAGTTTCATTTCGCTTACCCTCTGTCAGTGTTCCGTGAATAATGAAGAAATAAAAGTTGGGAAAAAATGAATCCGACTTTGTTATAATCTTCTGTTTTATATTTCAGCAATTTGTATTTATCATGTTTGTCACAATAACGGTAAACCAACTGAGAACCACTGTTTGTTATAAATCACTGTTTTAAGCATTATATGGTATTTCTCTTCTCATTTAGCATACAAATATATATTATATAGATCCTCCTACTGTTGTTGTGGAACCACAAGAAGGAATCACTGTTAAAGAGACTGAAAATGCCACAGTGTCTTGCACCTTTGATGCTAATCCGTCCGAAGTCAACGATGTGACCTGGTATAAAGAGCGTGTGCAGTTGTCCGTGGATGACATAGATAGATTTGAATTGAAGAATTTCACGTACCCTACCCTGGTTATACACAATGTGACGCGCAGTGACTCGGGGATGTACTCTTGTAGATTGACTAATAAGATTGGACGAGGAAACCCGAGCGAGGATGTCGAGATAATAGTTCTGTGTAAGTTATATAACAGACGCTATAAAAGAAATATGATCATTTAGAGTTTATTATTGTTGTTGTTGCCATAATTTTTTCAATAACATTTAGCTTAAATTTAGATATTTTGATGAGGTTGTAATTTAATATGAGTTATTAGCTAGATTGTAATATGATTAATAATAATAAAAAAAAACACTTATCACTGTGGTACATCATCCAGAGAATGCAAATATACTTAATATGATAAAAATGACAACTTTGAATATAATTTGAATAGGACATCCTTCTAAATCTAAAAAGTACATTGTATCACACCTTACTGGTTTCTTATCTAACTCAGAGACATAATAAATTGTAACGCAGATAAACCAGTAGCCCAACACTTCAATTTGCACAACGTTACCCTTGGCCATTTTAAAATACTTGTTTTGAAGAAGGCCCCTACAAACAAACATTACTGCGAAGTACAAGAAAACAAAATAATTTTTGATCTGGGAACTTTCCACCCCTATGGACTAAATGAACGTTTTACCTTTTTGTAATATTTTCCGTTTTAGTTTTATCCTTTCTTAAAAAGTTTTATACAGTAAATTATGTATCTATTATGCATACATATTCATATATGTATGTGCGTGTGTGTGCGCGCATGTGTTTGTATAATGTGTTTTATTTGGAGCAGTGACAAGTACGCAAGTTCCACGAAACGGGAAATTCGATCTTCTGTCTAGTTTCCGTGTAATTTTACACCTATATTCGTCAGTGAAGAAGAGATGTGCTTCATATGCATATACGTTACCTTCACAATAAACACATCTGATCCTTCACAATGGCTTCAGAAACAGTTAAAATTATTCATTCTCAAAATTACACATATTTTAATTCATACGGTTACCAAACGTAGCGTAATTACTTATCCTTTCATCATTGCTCTTCTCGCAATGATAATTCAAAGTACTAAAGTGCACTTTTACACAGAAACTTTAAAGGGGAAAAATTGCGATAAAGAATTTGTATCCTTTACAATTTAGAGTGCAAACTAAAACTGTAGAAATTTTACTTGAAAATAATTCTACAACAAAAACAAACTATACAGTAAAAACTTTTAGAGGCGATTGTTAAAGACGTATATTGTGTTAAAAAAGGATTATTTTATAAGTTATCTCTAAACCAATGTGTGGGACTAATACCACAAGAAGTGCCCCGCAGTAAAACAGCGGCACGTCTGCGGACTTAAAACTCTAGAAAATCAGGTTTCGATACTCCTGGTGGGCAGAGCACAGATAGCCCATTGTGTTGCTTTGTGCTTAACTTCAAGAAGCACGATATATTAGGCAATTCTACATACATAACTCATATTTCAAGAAGGAATAAGACTTTGAAACTCTTTATTATAGTCATTCATGGATTGTTTCTTTTCTGAAGTTATAGATTTTAGTAACGAAAATAAAAATTCAAAATTAATATATCTTACTGCCTCTACTAGTCTAGTATCTCTACTACTTTGCTGTACAGAGAGAGACATGCAAAAGGACAATCTGTGAATATCACGATATATATATACATATAATTTTCTCTTTTTCTCAGGAATCCATACTTGAAGTATATCGGTCACAAGCTATAAAATACAATAATAATCAAAATTTGTAAAACATTTTACATGCTGTAATCTACAAAACGTCAATTCTGTTATGGCTTAATGAAGACAAGTGTGTATGTTTAGTATTAAATTATAAAATGATAGTTATTAATATTATTCGATTTATCGAACTATAAATTCCTTGATTTGGATTTACGACCGCAAATACAAGAACAGACGAAAACACAGTATGAAAATTGAAGCTCGTCGTTGTTTTTTTGTATCGTGGTTTTATGTTGCAGGGTAAATATCAAACCCTGAAGTTACTCAAATGACAGCGTAAAGTTTTATTTGATTATTGATTTATGACCAACACTGAAGTTAAAGGTTCTTTTTTTTTTTTGGAATGCTATATCGATCTGGTGTGTATCTTCTAAAGGATTGACTGCTGGTAGCAAGAGCACCAATATATCTTTGAATAACTACTCTTTAGGTATTTTTTAAAACTCCAATTAGGGTTTAAAATAAGGAGGACAATATGAAACAAAATTTTATTGCACTTGTGGATAAAAATGAACTTACTTCAGAGAAGGATCTCAGCGATTATTGTTTTTGTTTTTCAGTTAGAGAACTTTGTAATTAATAAAGTGTAATCATTATTTGTCTATAAACGTAGAGTTAGAATGTATTTCATAAATTAAGTGCAAATTGTCAAAAACAGGAAGAACACAAGAAAAACCTATTTCTATTGAAGACATTTATTTTG
This sequence comes from Limulus polyphemus, assembly GCF_000517525.1. NCBI lineage: Eukaryota > Metazoa > Arthropoda > Merostomata > Xiphosura > Limulidae > Limulus > Limulus polyphemus. The sequence continues at coordinate 361,640 of NW_013666399.1, forward strand.
TTAATTTTCTATTGATTTCAGTTATAGAAGAATTTAATAAGGAAGGAACTTTACACCAAATGAGCAGTTAACCATGAAAGGGACTAAAATATTGCCTTTATTGCATAACTTTTCAAAAGTATGCTATTTTAAAATGTGGAGCAGAAATGACAGATATTGAAGATTTCTGTACTTCATGATAGATATATGAATTTTGTTTTTGGTATTTTGTATTTGATTCCACAAAGTTTATAAAATATAAGATCAGTGCTGTGTATTTAAAGTAATTTAAAAAATAAGTGACCTGCCTAGACTGTTCACGTATGAGGTTAGGTACGTTGAGTTCTGAACGAATCTGATGGCCGTGCGGGGCGTCTCAGTGACTACGAGGTTAAACCTATTCCACAACACGGGATACTCACCAAACACCTCTGGTGCAAAAGACACTTTGAGCCAAATTGTTTAATAAAAATTACAAACCGATCGACTTATCTAGTAAGAGACACCAGATCTAGCGACACTTTCAAAACCTGGGTATTGAGGGCAAGTATTAAAATTCAACAACAGGGTGACTATACCGGTACTCAAATGAAGAAAGTCACAGACAGAAGCTTAATTCATAAATAGGGAAAGGGTTTTTTTCAGTTAAGTGTAACAGAAGATAATACATTTATCGCTCTTACTCTAACGAAAAATAGATGTTTCAACAAACTATTAACCACCAGTGTAAATTTAGTTTTACAAGGGTTTATATTTAATGATGCGACCAACAATCTATATAATTAAAAAGTAACGTGGGCGCGTACGTGAGAAACTTTATAAACTTCATAAAACTAAGAAAAACGAAATTCAGAGTAGAGAAGTATAGACGACGTTACCACACACGTAAGGTGTAGGTAGTACTGAAAAGGGAAGGGAATTTAGGGAATGGATCTATAACTTCTCAGAGCCCCATCTCAGACAACAGGATTTTTTCAAGCACTTTAAATTTGTTAACAACTGGATCCATAATAAAACAGACTATCTAGTAGAAGCAGATAGGTAAAAATATGTTCATTAGAACTAAGTTCTGTTACTTAAGTTATCTTTTATTTCAGATCCACCCGTGGTAGAAATTTCTCTTTCACCTGCTGTTGTCAACGAGAATGATGGAACTACCGTGTCTCTGAGGTGTTTAGTTACAGATGGGAATCCACGGAGCCTGCTTCAAGTACGGTGGTACAGGAATGACCAGCTGTTAAACGAAACCATGGAAGACCAAATTGAGTTAGAGAATGTTAGACGTGAAGCATCTGCTAAGTACACTTGCGAAGCAGAAAATTCTGCAGGGTGGGGTGATCTTGCAGAATCACAGGCGTTACTGGTTAACTGTAAGTATGAAAATAATTTTATTGTTGTTAAGAGAGGAAATCCACTATACACTTTAAATAAAAGTCCAAAGATACAGCTACATAATTTTAAGCTCTGAAGACTGCATTATGACAAGTGAATTACTAATGGTTAATGGTTAATCATGTTAGTGCGCTTTTCGGTCTGAATTGATAAAACGTTTATTTTTGTTTTTGTTTACGTTTTACCTATTACTTAATATATATTTTGGGGATAATATTTGTGTAACTTTAACTTATATTAAATTTGAATGGGTGTGTACTGTCTATCGAGTTTCTTAAATTATTGGTTAATTGTTGGTTTTCACTTTGTATGTTGCAAAAAAAGAATAACAACAAGAGAATTGTTTTCTCATCAGATCTACCAGGTCCTGCAGTGGTAATAGAGGTAGATCCTCCAGCTGTCAAAGGTCGTCCGATAACGTTTCAGTGCTTAGTGGAAGACTCAGGTCGTCCACCAGCTACATTATTTCGCTGGGAACATGATGGTGATCTTCTTCGTAGTAAAACTCAGAATTATACTACAGATCCACTCAGACTAAGTACTCGTGGAAACTACACCTGTGCAGCTGTTAACGAAGTAGGGAGCGGACCAAAAGGATTTATACGTTTGATTGGAAAAGGTGAGCAAACATTTATATTTTCTTGTTGTGCATATCAAAAGTATAATTCTTTTTTTGGAACTACATGTCTCTCTATCTGTGTAATATATCCATGTAGAGATACCCACTTATATTCTTTCCTACTTCAACCATTAACCTATTCAAGAAGTGCTTTGAAAATCAAATCAATTTTACGTAAAGCTGCCAGAAAAAATAAACATGATAACCAAATATTTCAGTGTAGGCTAGATAAATAACAGCATTCTTTAAAAGTGAATCGAATTTCTTACTTCCGACAACTTATTTGAATACTTTCCTTATACTATATATGTTTAGTTTGAGATGATCATCGTTCTTTGGAATAGTTACAAACTGTAAAGTCACATATTTTGTTGGGGTTTCAGCGTTTATATCATAACAGATAAGCACAATACATTGTTAATTTTCAATAATAACTGTTCTATTTACATATATTGTGAAAAGTAATACAGATTTGAAATTAAAATTTAAAAATAAATTTTGTTTAAAAGTCTGTTAGTGCGGTAAAAACATAAGTAATATAATAGCCTCTTTCTTATTTTATTGTAAACTACACTAAATACATGCTGTATTGAGAAGATCTAAAATTAAATTTCGGAAGTTTAGAAAACTTTCGTAGCGCCCGTTCAAAAGGCATTTGTATAACGTAGGAAATGATGTATACCCACTCTTAGCTTATCTGATATATATATCGGTCGGGAGTTTCATATATCAGAAATTTTAGGGTGGTTTCATTTCTACTTTAAGAACGATAAGAACTTTTAAGGGTAACTGGCTGCAGACAGTGAAGGGTAGTAAGAGTTGAGATGCTATGGGTGTAAGCACTCAAATCCATACCGTTAATTGATTTTACATGTTTGCTGGCTAGCGTTTGGATTTTGCCTGATAGATGGGATATTCTCAACGCATTTAGAAACTATTACCACAGATCTTATCCGTTATGACCTTAAGGTGACAACTAGGACTGACAATGGAATCTCTACCAAAGTCCGTACAATGCTTATTATATACGAGTATATAAATATATTATTTTCAACTTCCGTAGAAATGAATTTGCTTTGTGGATATAGATATATACCACGGTTTAAATCGTGCCGTTTTCTATTTTCTTAGCTCACTTTTTATGCTATGGTGTAATAAAAAGCAACAACTGTGTCTCTAGATAGATAGATGTTCAGAGCCGAGACTCGTTTTTCTATGTTTATATAATAAATAAAAATATTTTTCCCTTTCTCAATTGGATCTGTTTTCTCCAAAAGATGAAAATTCACTGGAAACATAAATCGAAAAAATATGTTAAAGCAACATGCTAGTCATCTCGCTCATACGAGCATTTTGTTTTCTTACAGTTGTCCTAACAATACGTTTTCTAAAAGAATTGCTGGAGACCGAATGACACATTAACTTCCATTTCTTTAATTCAAGGACGTTTATGGGCTCATCTGATGAAATGATCTTCAAATTATGAGAAATAAATTTGTGCATCGCCGCATTGCATTATCCGTCAGAGTTAAGTTTAAATTTATGGCTGAGGATGCTGTACGAGCAGTACATTTCACTCACTATCAGCGTTTATATTCCCCGTCGTACTAAACATTTGTAGAAAGTCATAAAGAGGACTGAACTGCTCTAGCTTCAGAAATATTTCTCGGAAACGCTAAGAGCTTAACTTTGTACGTAGTTCATTTTAGAAAGATATCCTGACACTTAATTGTGAGAAACTGTAATATTCTCGGAACCAAAGTGCCTGCTAAAGTCGTATACAACTAAAGCACTGAGTAGTAATTGCGTATTTCATATATCGTCCCCGTCCCCTCTTTTCTATGTTGTGGCCTTTCGTTTAATTAATCTTCCACTCTGGGTCTTACTTAACTAATGCACGGAATGATTGTCATGGCTATTGTTTATATAAACTGATAAAAATGTTTAAAGCTTTTCAAAGTATCCAACTTAGTGGACGAAGTATTCAGCTTATTTACACAGTTCCTGTAACACTATAACGCTAAAAAAAGTTTTTATACCTATGATGGATGGGCACAGCACAGATAGTCTAACGCGTAGCTTTCTCCTTAACAACAAACAAACTTTAACACCAACTCTAAATTTGGGCATTTGGTACCATTAGAGGACACCAGACTTTATTACATTTTTATGGTAACTATATACATATGTGTGTGTGTGTGGGGGGGGGGGTTACAAAAATTGGTGATAGACATTTGAGCAAAGTATCTTGTAATTAGACATTCAGAGTAAATTTAGGGTACAAAGCTGGGTTCACTAGCCTGGTTATGATCCATGCAAAGTGTTTTATTTGAGCCGTGTTTGAGGTAGCGCTGTAGTCAATTTCAATCGGTTCAAATGAAGGTGAACCAGCTTTGACTCCAACATTGTAAAATTGGTGGTTCTGCAGGTAAACCAGTGATACTTCACTTCTTTTTAGCAACAACATCAGGGGTTCGCTTTGTGAGCTTATTCTTACATGTGGGACCTTCTGGTTGTATAATAATTCCGTTGAATCTGTGAGATATCCCTTCTCCACTTAATCTCTCCTCAATATAACTACACGAACCTAATACCATTCACTAATTTTCTCGCACGAGATGGATTTTAACTTAAGTTTTCTGGTATTTTTACCTTGGCCTCAAGCTTCAAATATTTTATTTCCCGTAGAATTTTCCCACTCTTTTCTACTTCTAAGTTACCTCAATCATCTCCTATTTCTACTTCTAATAGTTCTTCTATCCTTTCCTGTCCAAATTCTACATATATCCCTATCTCAGAAGTTACCAACAACCTACACAATAATACTTCTATCACTCAATCCACTCACCTAAAAACTCATTCACTCTCTCACAGTGATCCTCCTAGTTCTTCTTTAGGTTCTGCTAGGGGATTAAATACAAATAGCAACATTCGTCCTTCTTATGCTTCTGTTGTTCGTTCTACTTTACTCAAAACTCTTCTGTTCCATTATCTCCAAAACTTCACCAGATCAATATTAGTGTAAACACTGTATGTGCTACACTACAGTCTTCACTACTCGATCAGTCTCTTTTAGAATTACCTTCATTAGAATACTGTAGTCCTTCATTGTTAGCATCAATTCTCACAATGACTAGATCCTTGAAAACACCTTATTAGAACCCATGAATATAACTAAAATCTTCTGTCGATATTCTAGATAAAGAAATTTCCCACTATTATCACCTGTACAACCCTTCGCTGGAAGAAAAAGAAAAACTACAAAAATTCACAAAGAGAACTGATACATTCCTTCTTAAAAAGAATAACAAAAATCAGTCTCCTACCAATAACACCAATTTTGAAAAAAGCACTCCTAACAGCATTCTTTCGAATCCTCTTTTTTATCTTAAAGAAACTACCATAGCATCAAGCAACCTATAGAAGCTGTCAAAATCCCTTTATTTCACAATGAACAACTTCAAAAATGCTTAAAAACACTTCATCCTCTAATACGCATAAGCCTTCTTAAACTAACAAATCTGAAAATAACAATGATCTCATAAATTGTACATATTTTTGCATTTGGACAGCCGATCTTAAACCACTTAAAGAATTTATCTCACATGCAAACTCCTTTCACTATAAAAGCTGTCACCCCGCTTACACTAAACGGAACATTACCTACAGTCAAACTCTTTGAATGAAGAAAATATGCTCAGATGAAACAGACTACAGAAAACACACCAAGGATCTAAAACAAACCATTTAACAAAGAGGATATAAAGATACCGAAATCGACAGACAAATTGGAAAGGCTAACAACACTCAGCGGAAAAACATCCTACAACAGAACAATACTAAAGTTTCGAACACAATTCCTCTTATCATTATCTATTATTTTAAATTCAGAAACGTTTCACGAATTCTGAAAAAAAAAACCTTTTTATCTCCTACAACTCAACGATTGCCTTAAACAGATATTTTCTGAAGTCTCCTTCCGAAAAAGTCGAACTCTAAAAGATATACTTGTTCACACAAAAGGGATTTACAAAAAAAAAATGGTTGTAATCCAAGCAATAAAGCTTGTTGTTAAACCTGCAAGTTCATATAAACTACTGACTCATTTTATAACAAGCACAACCAAAAAACTTTAAAATATTCAAAGAAATCATTTGTGAAACACAAAACATCATTTACCTTATACAGTGTAAAAATGCAATCATCAGTATGTAGGACATACACAAACAACTCTTATAGAACGTTTCAGCAACCATAAATCTATTAACTCCGAAATAAATCTCCCTGTTGCTCAACACTTTAACCAACCCGGTCATTTCATTAGCGACGTTACTCTCGTCGGCATTGAAACAGTATTCAAAACTAAAGCTGATAGAGAGATAAAAGAAGCTTACTGGATTGCTAATCTAAACACTGTTTAACCTTTTGGAATCAATCTAGATCCTGGAATCAGTGATCTCCGTTCATTGGTTTCATTTCTGTCAAAAAAAAATTCTTTGCTTATTTCTTTCATTTTATATGAACACTATTTTTTTCTAAAGCGTACTATTTATTTAAGATGATTTTCCACACGTCTTTGTATAAGTCAATTAGCTTAACATATCTTTTTCAATGAGTCTCCAGGTGTGATCTTTATTTTACTTAAACACTTACGTTTAATTTATTTATTTCTTTTTCAACCATTTCTAAAGCAAAATATCCCCAACACCGTTTTACATAACACTCTCGTCGCCGACCACATGGTACCGGAAATGAAACACACTTAGAACAGTACATGGAAAAATATAATAAACATTTCCTGAAAGACCAGATCACCTTCGTGACGTTACTCAACTCCCTTTATATATCACCCATTCGCTAGGTTCTGCGAACATTCCCAGTTTGCCCCTGAAGAAGAAAGGTCCACCTTTCGAAAGCGCTCGGGTTATAGGGTTTTTATTATTTTGTATCAAGACTTCTTGAATCTACGTATTTTTCTGACATCATGAAAGCAATATAATCTTCATTCAACTCATTTAAATTTTTAAATCATCCGAATCTTATGTAATTGTCCAATTTATCTTTAAGTTTTATGCTTTCTTTTGCAAAATCTTCAATAGAGAGGTTGTCTGGCATAATCAGAAGTTTTTTATTGTCATCTGAGAAAATTCATAGGAAATATCCAAACTGGCCCCCAGTGGCACAGCGGTATGTCTGCGGACTTACAACGCTAGAAACCGGGTTTCGATACCCGTGGTGGGCAGAGCACAGATAGCCCTTGAGTAGCTTGTGCATAATTAAAAACAAACAAAAAGCAAACAATATCCAAACTCAAACTCAAGTTTACTTCGCATGTGTTTTTTGGTTTGCAGTTTGACATCTGTTGCACTATAGCCAGCAGAACAAACGCATGTCATGAATAACTCTGAAAAAGTTGTGGAGTTTGTAAACAAAGTATTTCTGATGTGGTCATAAAAGTGCTCGTATGGAAGTTTCTCAGCTTTATTATAATCTTGCTTGGATTTGAAAGCTTTTCAATCTGTGGTTTGTATAATCTCGATGACATAACTATTAATTCTCTTGAGGTAATTAAAACAATTCTTTGATCCATTTTTCTGAGAGCTGTAGTACGCATCCTTTCATCTAGGACTTCCCTAGACTTGGATCCTTTGACATATTTGCTTTTATTTCCACATACACTTCACCACATACACGGTCAGTGGAAGCAAATCGCACCGAGACGAGATTTTCTGGATACAGAACATTGAGTTTTCATGTTTAGCAATCCTCTTAGTGTCTTTTTATGCATAAATGTAGATCGACACTCTCTATGGTAGTATATTCTAACTTCGGGAAAGCTTAACTTGAGCCACAGACTAGGATGAAAGTCTTGCATTTCTGCTGCTTTGAACAGATTATCACGTTTTTTTGGCTCCGTAAGCTCATTCAAACGAGATTTTTTGAGCACATGACGCAGTTTTCCTCACTGGTATCTGCTGTTTGTAGCTCTTTATGTGCAGGTGACTCTTTTAATTTCTTTTATTTAAAAAATCTGGGAAAAAAAGGGGAAAATTAATATTTACTGATATTAGTACGTTGAAAATAATTTAACTACTGGTAATCTTAAATAAACATTAGTTCTTAACGATTTAACTACTTATATATACAACTTCTAAAGATGTAAAGTCGGACATAACAGGTTTTGAATAGGGCGCAGTCAACACTGAGGATAAAAACTGTTTACTTTCATTTGGAAAGATGTAGATTAGTAGCTAAGAAATAAATAAAGATGTAAATATGCAATTATCAGCTGCTATCAATTGTGTGGCCACGTATAACCCTGGATTTCTTGAATTTTAAAGAAAAAGAAACATGAGTTTTTGAATATTTCAAATATATTATATCATCCCTGTATAAAAATAACCACGAAATTTCAGTAAACGTAATCCATTCGTATGGCTCATGTTTTTATAAGAAAATATCATATATTGCAAACTATAATGCCAGCAAATAAGATCTTCATATTGCATTTTGAAAAAACACTACATATATTTCTTAAGCTTATTGCTTATATCAACAATAGGAAGATGAACAAAATAAAAAAATGTATTACATCTTAAAAGTGATTAGACCTGTTACTATTCATAATACCAGTGATATTCAAAACATATTAACGTTGAATCAATCTGCATTTACTTACAAAAGTTTAATGTAAAGTACCTAATATATGCACACTAGAAGAAGTAATAAGCATTTATACATTCTGTTATGGCCCACGTACTTTCAGAATTGATGATGATGTGTAAATATATATATATATGATAGTTGCTATTAAAAAAAACAAACCCTCAGAAGACATGAATTAGCTCCTGTTTTTGATTCTTTAATTTATTTTACTCAGAAATATATGGATAAACGTTATTAAGTAGTAAAACTTCATTTATTTATTTTGTAAATAATTCCAATATTTTATTTTTTGTCTGAGCTAAAATATATATGATATTTGTAGGATATTAGAAACCTGCTTAGGAATTCAGTAAGCAAAACTTACACTAAGACTTGCAATGTGCTAAAATATTGGGCTAGATAATACTCAGAAAAAATGTGAATTATTTTGTGTTGAATGACAACTGAAAGACTCAAATGTTCTAAAGAATCTTACAATTCATTATGCTGAGCAGGGAAGCTCCTTAGCAATCTATATGATAAATAAATAGCCATAAATACCAATAATCACTTATCTAAAGTAAATTAACCCAAATACCATAGTTGGAATTGTATTTCTTTTCACAACGTTTTAAGCGAAGGTGGTTCAGGATCTTCCTTCGTTCGGGTGTTTTGTTTTAACTATTAGAGAGATTACTAGCATAGGTCATATTTACATGACAGAATATTCATTTCACACAAATTTCAGTAATTTTGAAATGTCATAATTAAACACCAATCCAACCTTACTTTGGGAAAAATCCTTCCACTGGTATAACGTCCGTAGGAGAGTAGTGACCGATTTCTCTACTAAAAGAAGAGGGTGCAGTTCAGTTGCAAAAACTACATGTTCACCTCTTTAAATCGCTTGTAAAAGCTCTGAAATTCATTTGTACACTTTACGCTAGTAAACTTCCTCACAAATCTAAATGTTTTTGAATCATGTAACAAAACTGTCATGTATGAATTGTGTTGTTGAGTATAATTGGATGAATTTATGATTTTTTATTCTGTTTCAGAATTTTTTTCTGGTTCAACAGTTTTTGGTATAGATAAAAGTTTAAACTAATTGATGGAAGTTAACTCTCATTTATGCAGCTGTTTATGTAGGACGTTTTGGCTTTTTAGTATCGTTCTAGCCTACCACATATATTTATTCTACTGTATATCATACTGCCGCCACTGTGTATCCTACTATAGTTTCCAGATTATGTGTCGTTCGACAGCTTTATGCTCTTGAAGCCTGATTTCTACAGAGAATTCCATATTTTCGCTTTATAGGTGCAATGTGCTATTATTTCACTTTTTTTTATGTGACTGGCTAACTCTTAAGAGTAATGTTTTTCTGACTATTTTGTCTCCATGCTACTTGGGTTTTGGAAAATATAGAACTGTTTTAGGTTCATTGCTAATAATTTCTGCTTATCTGGCTTTAGGTAGAATCACTATTATTTTCTGTCATGTTCTGGTGTTCACAAAACATTTTGCTATTCATCAATCTGTTGCTCGCTCTGTAATAAACAGGTTTGTTCGATCTTTCATTCAAATAATACTTCCATGCACGGCATTTCTTTTTGCATAGACAGTTGTTTTTCTTTAAAGCATTTAATAATATTCTTATGTGCGATGTTTTTATGTAAATACAGCTTTACATAAAAAGTTGTTTCTCATAAGCAAGTCTATATACCTTCTATTACTTTCTTTGTAATTGTTGGTAGATGTTTACATTTATGAGGTTACATAAAGAGATATGTTATTAGTATTTTGTTTCAAATCTATATTTCATTGAAATGATACATTATCTATGATAACAGTGTAACATTACATTTTAATCCTCCTAATAATAGAGCTATTATTGCTCTTTCAAACAATTCTTGTACACTTTAATTTTTGTTTTCCTGGAAAAAAAAAGGTTTTTACCCACACAACATCCAGTATATTAAACAAATATCTTGGCAGGCCTATTTAGAGCCATAATTGATTAGCATTATGAGATTGTAGATGGATCAGTAAACGCAGTATTTCATATATTGAAAGCGAACACACACTAAAACGAGGTTGTTTTTTTTTAATTGTCAGATCTTAACATATATATATAGATATATATATACTCACTGTTTAATTTGTCTCGGGTATTTTACATAACTGTTGTCATAGCATTACTACTGATTATTATGAGTAATTTCTGATCATCTTTCCACATGGACTTGGTCGAATCAATCGAGTTCGTAACTATTTTGTACTCATTATAGTTTCCCTACTATAACTTTTAATACCGTAGGTGTATCTTCACAAAATTTGGCAGACTTTCAGTAAACATTACAAGACTTTTGTACACACACACACAAAAATAGATTTCGTAATTAAGTATTTTAATAAGAATTTGTCTGTGAATATGATGAATAGTTTTGTTCATTTGTCCGAGTGCAAAGTGGTTTTCATGTTAAGGTTAAAAATACTTTTAATTTTATTCATCTGAAACTTTTCAATATTCTTTTGTGTAATCTCTAAAACCTCCTAGATAATTATAAAACGTCATTCTTCAGTAAATTTTTGTGTTTTATTTGTTATTTTCTGTACCTATACTCTATATACGAGGTTAGTAAAAAAAATCGAAATAAATTCAAATTACCTTTTTTCTTTCTAAAATGACTTCAAATTGTAACATGAAACTATATTTGTTTATCCTAAATATTTTCAAACTCACAACAGTATACATCTGTTTATACTTACATTGTGTTGTTTTATTGCTCTTTGAACTGTACCTAAATTAATATTCCCGCCATAAAATATGTAAATGAACTGGCGAACGTGGAGGTTATTTTACCCTATCGAATTACATAACGCACGCTACTCGGCTACTCGCGAGGTGCTTGTAAGCGTACCTCGTGAAACTTTATTATTATTATAGTTGTTTTTACGTAATTTAACGTTATCTAACCTAAAACGTTTTTATTTTTTATATTTTAGTTAGTTTCTTTTTTAATAATAAATATATAATACAAATGAACGGTGAAAAATAAGAAATCAAGTACTTATCTGAGTCTTCTTTTTTGCTGTCGACGACACTCAACCCTACTTTCTTATATTAATGGTACTACTGCACTAAATATTTTTTATTTAATTAACTAAAGCACTAAGGAACACAAAATAATAACATGCAAAAAAGCAGACAAAGTCACATAAATATCACAATTTTTTTGTTTTCAAACTATGCAAGAATAGCTGTTAAGCATTCAGCTAAGCTTGTTGATATGTTTCCCATGGGAATAAAGTTTGAACTGGAGGCGAAATAGAGAATTATTTGTTCAGAGGATGTAGAAGGTGTGCGTGGCAAGTGGAGTTTGATTTTCTATCTTATGGCTATGTAACTAATTAAGATTGAAAGCTATAAAATTATGCTTTGTCTGAGCAATGACAATATGATAATAAGTCATTTACGTTAAATTTCATACTTTTTTGGAGTGGTAGTAAATAAATTAGAGAAGATAGGATACCTAATGAATAAATATCACAATTCTCACACTAGGGGAAAATGATAATTTTACTAAAAATTAATACTGCCTTATAAAATTAAGAACTTAAAACTTATATAATGCTAAAAGGTGGATTATTAGCTATGTTGATGTACCTGATGATGACAAAACCTTGTCGAAACGTTGTACATTTGCTGTTATGTTAAACTTATATCAAAGTTTTTCTTCATTACCCATTCAAGCCGTCTCCAACCATTATTAGTCTCAAAGTGGGTTCCTCGTCATCGAAATTGTTGTATGTTGTTAACCATTGTTAGTCTTACATGTTTCATTAGCAATAATACGCACTTGAAGGTAAATAGATTTATTTATCTTTTAACTGTTACACTTTCATATAACGATGCAGACAAGTGTAATACAAACAGGGAACTCAGTGAAGATTAACATTGAAAGGTCATGTTTGTGTTTTGAGCCCACCAATCTGATTAGAAGTTGAAAAAATTAAATACAATGTAGTTTATGGTCTCAAAGTATCTATAGGTGTTTTATAAATGGTGAACAAAAAAGTTGTACATGAAAATCCGTTAAGAGTCACACAATATATGTTTTATCTTATTGCAGAGGATGATGAGCAGACTCGCGTTGTTGTCACGGAACAAGAGTTTTCATTTAATGACTTCATAAAGAGGTAAGTGTTCTTCGATTTTTGTTCCTATAGCGTTAATTCAGACTTCACCAGGACAATATCTCTAATTAAACATTTTTTTTAAAGATCTACAAATTTAATTCTTAATCATTTTTCCACTGAACATCTGCTAATTACTGCTTGATTGTACCCGCCCAAAAAAGAACCATTACCAGTAAAGACAGGATTGTAAGTTTTCAGGTGCATATAAGTTAATTGTCAAAGGCATAATTCACGCAAGGTAAATTAAAAGTGGTAATTTTTTTTTTTACTTTGAAGACAAGAATGTAAAGTTTTTTTTAAGACTGATTCAACTGAATTTTCTGAACTCGAGCATGTTTAGGAATATTATTTAGATTGAATGGGTTCTATAACTCTGAGTGTAGCTGAAATAGAAACTTCTCTCTCGATTTATATGACTGATTTTAGAGTAACAACTATAATAACATTTGCTTTTAAATTTTATAAAGATAAGTGGGGATCGAAATGTACTTAACCTATAGCTAGGCCCGGCATGGCCAGGTGGATAAGGCGCTCGACTCGCAATCTGAGAGTCGCGGGTTCGA
>NW_013666399.1:375904-386086 GCF_000517525.1 Limulus polyphemus
AAGTTTTTCTTCATTACCCATTCAAGCCGTCTCCAGCCATTATTAGTCTCAAAGTGGGTTCCTCGTCATCGAATTATGCTAAGTTTATTTACAGAGCATCATAAGAAAGTAGTTTAATTAAATTTTAAATGTAACTCATTCAAACCTCTTGACATCTGCACAAAATGATGCCCATTCTGAAAGAGACAAATGACTTTGAAATATCCAATTGTCAGGTTTCATACAGGGACCGGATTCTTTACAGTAGGTGTCTGTGACTTGTTGGCGATATATGTCAACAATAAACAGACAGTACACAACCCATTTGTTTTCAAATAATATATTCAAAACAAATTAAAAGTATGAAACTTTGTTGAATACTCTGCCTAAAAAATCTGTCAAAGAAGTCAAAAGTATGTACAAACATTCGTTTCACTATTTGTTATCAAGGTTTTATATAAAGCCTTAAATAATTTTTAGGTTAGTTTAGTTACTTTAGAACTCAATTGACAAGACGAGTTATTTTTCTCTACTCTGTTTCTTACTACACAATCTGTGATAAATTCACTTACGTCACCTTGTGGGTTACCACAGTTGTATCCGGAACTTTTCGTCAAAGTCCACACAGGCTGGTTTAATTACTATATAACACCCCTTGACAAGACAAAATTATTCTCCTTTCATCTCTGTTATTACAATACTACTGTGAAACTCACTTTAATTATTGCCTGTTATAGCTAAACTAATAATCACACAGTCTAACTTCACTTTCACTAACTTAACATTTTCTGACTTAACTTCAACTTCTTTAGAATTGCCCATCACAGCTAAACTGTCAAACACTCAGTCTAGATCTGTCTAATTATCTCTCTTTTAACTTGCTTTCTTGACTTCCTCTCTGTATCTGCACGTATTTAAAATACACGACAGAAAAATCTAAGAATATCTAGTCCTCTAGTGACAACAATATTACATACAACGAGAAAAACTTAGAAGCTTCGAATAAGATGACGTCCACAATATTATGAAAGCCCAGTACAACAATCAAACTGTGTATACAACATACGACTCGTAACGAGTTATGTAACGAAACTTGTCATAACTATCGCTTTTAAAATAATTAACTTTTAACACTCTTGTTATAAAACTAAATAATCATAAGTATAAAATAACTAAGTAAAAACTCTTAAACTAAACAATCTTGTTTATCCGACACCTATAATAGCCCCTACTAAAGTATGGATAATTTTTTTCTTGCGTGTTTACTCTCCTAGGAATGATTACGCCCTCTACATATATATATAATTGAGAAAGTGAGTATTGCAAACAGAGTTGAAATAAATAGTTTTTTAGAGTGTGAGTCGTCGAATAAACTACTAGTAGAATTATGCCTGTAATTCAAGTGTTAGTTAGAAATGAAGTTCACGATCACATTATTTGTTTTTCCGTAACACTGGATTATTCCCGTTAATCCAGACTCTAGACTTCTACCTGAATGTTGATAGAAATGTAAAAATAGAGCCTCAGAAACTGTTTATAAGGCATTCTAAAAAGTTAAACAAAAATTATTTATTCTTTATTTCTTAAGAGAAACTTCTTAGACTTGTTCTTTTTTTTACCTATAGCACCCCCTTCTGTGATCGATAGCCTTCCACGCATCCACGGAGCACCTAAAGATGCTAGTGACGTGAGCATCTCTTGTAGAATCGAATGTGATCCCCTATGTGAAATAGAATGGCTTCGTAATGGAGAAAGTATTATGGACAATGATTTGTTCTTTGTCAAGACAACAGTTCACCCAGAGGAGTTTCTAACAAATCGGTTTAAGTCTGTTGTTAGCACGCTTCACTGGAACTTCACGGGTGGCGGTTTGAACCGGGATACTGACAATGCCAATTACACCTGTCGGAGTAGTGGGAATATCGTGGGACCAGGGGTCTTTACGTCTACTTACTTTAAAGTAGAATGTAAGTTATGTCATTTTATAAACATACATACAAACGAATTAAATGTATGAGTCTAAGAAAACTATAGTCGTTAGAACAGTTGTTATACGTACAAAAAGGAAAAAAATGTCTGATAGTATAATAAACCAAACCCCAACAAATTGTTTATGTGTCCAAACTTATTACAGTAATATGCTCTTGCCAACAAAATGAAATCAATGAAAATATTTCATATAACAATATAATGATCGAAATTTTACAAGCTTTTAAAATAAACAAATTACTCTAGATTTATGCAATGATATTTCATGTCGCAAAGCTAGTTTTACTTTTAGAACTGGCCCGGCATGGCCAGGTGGTTAGGGCGCTCGGCTCGCAATTTGAGGGTTGTGGGTTCGAATCCCCGTCCCACCAAACATGCTCGCCCTTTCAGCCGTGGGGAAGTTATAATGCGATGGCCAATCCCACTATTCGTTAGTAAAAGAGTAGCCCAAAGTTGGCGGTGGGTGGTGATGACTAGAATTACGGGCGGCTAGCGCAGATAGCCTTCGTGTAGCTTTGCGCGAAATTCAAAAACAAACAAACTACTTTTAGAACTACAGGCCCTCTTAATAAAAAAAAATATTGTGCAGAAAATAGGTGTACGAAGTTTAAGATATTTATGTTCTTGAGATATGTGATTAGCAAAAGAGAAGTAAATAGCCTTGGAAATATGCATTAGTAAGCGCCAGTCAAATTTATTTCATTTTAGTCTATTTAGCATTCGTCAATAATAAGTAGCTTTACTTGGTTAGTTTATACAGAAACTTTTTCATTGTTAGTATTAAAACACACACATACACAAAGGAATGTCTTGACCTTCTATATGATTTAACAATGATAAACAAGAAAAAATATATGTTCAATAGCAAGTTATATTTCTAACACCAGTGAAGCGGAATGCGATACAAGAAACTTTATGAAAATTACGTACACAATCTTTAAAGTAAAGCCACTTCATGACCTAGTTACGAACCCAAGAAGAAAGCCACTGCTACTAAGTAGTATTTTGTATGAAAAGATCAAAATTTAAATAATTGAACTTATTAAAGTATCTATGAGTAAATTAACTGCTTTGCAATTATGCCTATGTTAGTCTTATTTATTATAATAATACTCATTTTTTGTCTCTCTCCTAAAAATTTGCACGCACCTTACTATCAAAATGCGCATTCGCGCGCACTTAATTTTAACGGATGTAAACAAAAGGCGAATGTAAATATACTTTAGTAGACATTTTGCACAGCAATATATTGAATGTTTGTCATTAGGTCATAGAATAGCATTATAAGTTTATTTACTGATAGCATTAAGTACGGTATAGTTTAGCCCGAACTAAACAAAAGCAAAACACGTACACAAGTTACATTATTATTTTATTTTTTTATAGTATGTAGTTCGTACTTAATAAAGGGTCAATTTCTGTTAGGCCTAAGAAAAGTGGACTTGCAGATTTCGGTGTCTGCGATTATAATTATTTTATATTATTCTAGAAATCTTGTATTTAAAGAAGTATTGTTGAAAATTTGGTAGTATTACTATATTACTGGATTTTTATTATCTACAATCGTACCTAATGTTACCAACAATGAACAGCTGTAGGTATCTTATTTTTGAAATATATATATATATACTGTTATAGGGTTTATATTTTATACTATTATACAGCGCTTCATAACAAGCATATGTTACTAGTTTTTATACTTATTCTCTCTAAAAGGTTAATAATCTGAGAGAAACGTTCTAGATCGTAATGGCGTTTTCTTTATGTTTTAGTTAAACATACATTTAAAATTTTCATTAAGATTTTGGGTAAAGTGCGGTGTATAACACCAAAATTAAGTTCTCCATAAACTAGAATGTCTGCATTTACCTAAGTTCGTGCATGCTAGTTTTCTTTTATTTTAGATGTTATAGTCGTCACCATATTTGGTGTGAGAATGAACATCCTGTGGTTTAACATATGGTACATTGGTGTAGGGAAAACTAAAAACGAAGGAGAGTTTAGTTTGATATTATTGCAGCATGGGAAATAAATGGTTAATTTGCTTCTGAAAGTGATTTTTCTTTTTGACGACGTAGGATAATTACAGTGTAAGATGTTTTTTTTTTGTAGTTATATGCTTTTCTTTTTGTTTGATGTCAACATTAATGCTAATGTTTCTTAGATTCTAACGAAGTTTTGGAGTGAAATCTTGCATCTCAAGAAATTGTTTCCTTTAATTTTTTGTGATAGTTTTGTTGATTCTTATTTAATGTCGAGCTATTTCCATACTATTAACCATAGTTGATGTCTTTCGATCATCAATATTAAACAATCAAACCTATAACTTTCTAAATCATATTATTTTCGAATTCCTTCAGCATCATTTTTATAATCACTTCTACAACATCTTCAATGCTCCCGTGAATATAGCAATTTTGCCACAACATGTATGAGCTTTGTTTTACACATTTCAGTTTACTTGCTCTACTACTGTGACATTCTAAATCTTTTCACTTCTCTCACCTAAAATACGTTATTTGTCCATGTAACATAATATAGAGTTATTTACTTGTCATATTGAGTCAAAAATTATGTGTTTCGCTGCAATGAACTATTTTATTTTGAAATCCTTGATCATTCAGATTGTTGCGGACTGCTCACCTAATTCTATGTATCAGACTATTAAGTTATGTTCATTAATCCACCCTGAAGATTAAAGTCTCATGTGGTGAGCATAAAAATTTTGAATTTGTAATTGGTATCCTATAAAATGAGGTCAAAAGGCCAAGAGTGAAGCAAAAGAAATCCCGTGGTTCACTTGCTTAAATGTGGAATAGTATTATAATTCTTCTTATGCCTTTATTTCATTTGCTCTTTGCAGTGTTCTCAAATCATTTCTTTCTTTTGGAGGAATACATATTAGTCCAGGAGAATAAGGAGGCAAATTATTGCTTATATTAGGGTCGGGAGAGGTGGGTCTTGGTTGTACGTGTCCAGGTCTTGAGTTGAACTGCTCTTCACAAGTTCTTGCTTTTTCTTCCAACGTCTGGAGTCGAGACAGTAAGGAAATTAACGTACTTTGTCACCTAAGCCTTTGGTTAGGCACTTGGGAAAAATATTCGCAAATGGGAATGTCTCAAATGAGAGGGTGAGACGTTCTGCGATTACATGGAACATTTAAGAAGTCATTATCCAGTGCTAATAATTACCACCACCTCTGGGTCAATAAGTCCAAGCGACAACCCGATGTAAAAATGGTGGTGAATAATGTATACCAGGCCTTGTGCAGCTGCATGTAAGATTAAGAGCATTTGTCATGAATTTTCACTAGCCTCTGCACGAGATAGTAAACAAAAACAAGTTAGTCTACCATAGTGGAGGGCACGGTAAAGGGTTATCTGTACATCTTTGTCTGGGTGCTTAAATAGATGCTTATGTGGAATACTTGTTCACATGAACAAGCAACATTGGATCTACTGCTAGCTCAGACCTCGAGACAGTGGGCATTGTTATGACATCAGCTGGTAAATTAGGCTATACAGTTGAATAGCTTTAATGATGATTCGACACTGTACGGAACCTATTTCAACATAGAACCTAGGCTCGGTTCATAAATGTGGATCTAATGAGAGTCTAGCTGCTTTTGCAGATGAGCTGGTCGTTTACACAGTAAAACACTCATAGTTCTGGCTGCTTCAGACCATAAAGATCTCTTTATAGATAACGTAATTGAATATCTGTCAAACAAAATGGAACAGAGGGATAGCCAGCAGCAATATCTACAGGTCTTCCCGACAGCCAAGAGCTAAGCTGCTAGAGGCTCCTGTAGCATCCCAATCAAGAAGTGTACCATCTCAAACACTAGAGAATATTAATATTGTTCCACTTGCTGAACGTTATAGAGATGGTTCTACTGCTGCTATTATTTACGCTTTGATCACCCCAACGAAATGTTAGACATGGCTATGGAGATGTAGTGCACTAGAAATGTGACTTCCTGCAGTTTGATTTTATGGCTAATCCAAGAAGGTGGCATCCACTTCATCCTATTATCAAACATCAACAGAAAGGTTGTAGTCAATCTATTGGAGTTGTCAGAGCAGCTAATTTAACTTAGCTGGTCCTAGATTAGATACGACCATTAGTGTACAACAAAGCAATAGTCATGCTTATTAGAAAGTTCATTGTCAATTGTACAGGTACTCGTGTGAGTAAAGTCTAATATATCCCTTTACAAGTAGATAGAAATCATATGGAGGTTTTAGAGACACGAGTGCTGTCCATATATTACTAGACCTCATAGTGTATCACACACTATCAATTAAATCACTAATGGCTAGCTTTCTTCTGGCAAATGAAGGCAATACGTAAATGAAAGAGGTAGAGATAACTTTATAAAATACTTGCTACTGTAGCTTAATAACGAACAGTTCTTCTGGGACTAGCAGCTAAAGAACCAGGGCATAGTGTAAGAGCTAATTGCAGTGGAGAAAGTAAAATCACTCACTTGCTCAGTGAAAAATACAAGAAGGAGTATGATATTGCTATTATCAATCAAGTAGATTTGGTACATGCACTATGAGACAACAAGTGTTTCCAAGGTCTCTGAGAAAAGAAATTCTACATACTTTACAGGTACAAGAATTAGAAGGTGTCAAAGAATATCTCATACTAAGCGCAATTTACTGAAATGGTTACTGACTGTTACTAATGTGGGGATATTAAACGATAATATAGATACTGCAGACTTATATCACTCAGAGAAAAGTAATGTTTATAACAGACAAAGTCGCGATACAGAATGAAAGGTTCTCCTATGCAGCACCTGACTGTGAATATAGTTAAACCTCTCCCTGCAACAGAAACACCAAACCAATATGATCTATTTGTAGTTAAACATATTTTATTGGACAGTAGAGTTGCTGAAAATATGTATTTCATCATATCATTTTCATTCAACTTGCGTGGTTGAAAGAGCCATTCAAGTTGATAAGAGATATTGATAAAGTTTGTAAACTCTGACCAGTTTTACTGCGATGATCACGTGTCTTACGTCACATTATTGGTTGTAAACCCAATCAACTTGATAAGCTATGGTACTGAGCGAAAGGCCTTAATGACAGTAGCATGCACTATACAAAATGTGTAGTTGAAATGCTATTATTTTTATTGATTAAAATGATCAATAGTATTGTTATAATGTACACTATTGACCATCAGATTTGTTCTTCGTTTATTTAGCAGTAGTAATGGTGTAACTACTACTTATTTTATGTTAGTATATGTTTGAGAAAGATCATTATTTTAATGAAGCCTATAAAATAATTTTGCATACGTAGAGTTTGGTTTTTTCTTTTCTTCTTTAGTATTGATTGTTAAAATTATAACCATGCATATTGTTATGATATTTTGACATAATGTAACTAACTTGGAATCCCCATAAGTTATAATTAGAGAAATACAGCTTAAGTTTAAAAAGGATGACACAACAGCGGATCACAGTTTGGTTTTAAAGCAAACGACGAATTACACAGTCTTATTTGAGCAAAAAGTTATTTTGGGCTGCAATGCGCGTACTTAGTAGGCCATTATTGCCGTCATTAGTTATAACATTTTAGATTGTATGGAAATAGAATCTACGAAATGGTTTTTAAAATTTCAAATATTAAAAGGCATAACTTGAATTTATATACAAAGGCACGACTTTATAATAAGCGAAAAGGGAACAACAAGGTGCAAATGTAAGTATGTCTAGGTCAGTATAGTTTAATAAAATGTGAAAGTTTTAAAAGGTATTATATAGATATATACTGAAGAACATGGGTTCATGACAAGGTAAAGAATGTTAAAGAGTTGAACTTATAAATGTATATTCTAAAATCTGAATTCCTGAAAAAGATGTTAGTAATTGAATGCTGTAAGCTTATGAACATGGTAAAAGTAGGCTTAGAATTGGTTTCATAGTGAACTGAAATGATAATTCAGATAAAAATATATCTATGGAAGTTAGCACATAGTCATAAATCAAGTTTCAAATCTCGCTTTTCGAAGATAATGGTAATGTGATGTTCCAAATAACAGGCATTGACTTCCTCGCTTATAGCATCCCCATAAGTGTAAGTGTGGAGCAGTTCAATGGTTTGTCGTGGCTTGAGTCCTGGACCTTCTGATTTGCAGCCTAATATGCTAACTGCTACATGCTTGGCCATTAAATAAAATATGATTAAAAGTGATCAAACAAAAACAACGGAAAAATTCACAAGCTGTATACCTGTAATTGTATAAATCTTTAGACAACAAATGAAAGTCATAAAAGTTAATGTGTTCAACTGTTTTAACCTAATCAGGTTAATATGGTTAAAAGTAATAAAATCTGAGAGTACTCTTGGAGGCGGCGCTTGCTTCTGACGGGTTGTCCACTCTGGTCAGCAGTTTTAAATTAGTGATGACTAAGCCTAAACCTTGGCCGTTTAGACAATGTGTAAAATAATTAGGCTTAACTTCGAAAATAGCATACTATATTCAGTGTGCTATGATGTAATGGTTGGCTAAGGTGTTCAAGAGAAATTGTTTTAAAACACTGTATGGTAAGGTACTTAGAAACGGCTATTATCAGTTATTTTATGTGATAGGATAGATTATGTGTCATAGTTTGTGTAATTAAGCTAGTTATAGTACTAGAATAATTAGCTAGTATCAGGGTATGGTGAGTTACGAGCGTTTGTTAGCTTTTTATGCGAGTTGAGTATTGTGTTATTAGTCTAACATTTCTCTCGTCAAACATGTGCACAAAATATTTAGCTTACTTACAGGATGTTTATAATAAAAAGTTTGAAATTATTTTGCTTTGATAATGTATTTTTGAGAGTAAACTTCGTGGCTTGTGATACTAAACTTTAACATAATTAATATTCAGTAATAAAAATTAAGAATTAATTTGTCATTCCTGCCAATACTGATTCGTTTTAGTATGTTTTCTATACTAACTTATGGATGAAAGTAGATATTAGTTGCTTATTCCAGAGCTAATATTGTTGCCCTTGATCTGTTGTTTACTGCGTAGCGATAGTATGTGGAGGACAAGTGGATTTAGTGCTGTACTCTGGTTAGTGTTGTTGGTGATGTTTTGTGGATGTTGTGATTGACGTGAAATTTCATGCTGGTTGTATATCCAAGGGCTAAATTAAAGTTGGACATAACAGGCACATGTTTAAATATTTCATTTTAGAGCTAAAATTAAAGGTAACGAGTCCCCAGGAAGGGGAAGCAAATTTACCTTTAAAAGGATGAAATGTTGAACTGCATAAGAGAGATCTTTGTTTTTATTTTCAGATCCACCGGAAAATATTACCCTGTCTACAACACGCATAGATGTCGTGGAAAGAGAAGTACCCGACAAAGTTAGCTGCAAAGCAGATTCTTGGCCTCCCAGCGAGTACATTTGGAAATTCTCAAACTTTGTTATAGCGGATACTTCGGAGCTCTTCCTAAATTACAGTATACCCCGTGAGAGGGCAGGTTTTTACGAATGTGTTGCTTCAAACAGACACGGGCAAGCATCGATGGAAACACTGATCAACGTTATGTGTACGTAAAGAATGTGAAGCATAAATAACTTTATTGAATGCAACCTTTATCATTAACGTTCAATTAAGACGGGCTATACTCTACATTCTTTAGTTGTTCTGACAAATATACAAAACAAGCAAGAGTAAAAAACTTCATATTGTTATTATTTTGAGTAATGCATATAAAATAATATTTTGATGTCACAATATATGCAGTGAGACTTTGTACGTATCTAATAAAAATTAACTAACATATTTTACCAGTGCAAACATGTTTCAGAAGTACATTTTAAACATTATAACCTAATTTATGGCTGGATTCTTCTCAAACTAGAATTTGAATGCCTTCTGTAGATATAGCATGTTGTTATCATAGAAGTTACGTTTGAAATTTGGCTACCAACACTGAAAACAATATCCACTTTTATTAGTGTGCGAACATTCTTAAACATTCATGATATATTCTACTTGTTTGTATGTACGACCATTACGCTTTCTGACCGAGAACCTGCTGCATAAGCATGCGTAGTTAGAATGTTTTCCCAAGAGAAACCGCGCATGCGCATTATTCACTCGACGACAAACAGTCTGCCTGTGGCAAAGAGCTGCAAAGCTCAGTGATCAAATCGCTACAATTGCTGTATGAAACAAGAAGTAATAATAA
>NW_013666399.1:387071-388645 GCF_000517525.1 Limulus polyphemus
GCTAGAAATGCTATATTTAAAGAGGTACTGTTACGATAAAGATACTAATTTGGCCGGAAATGTTTTGCGGGTCTCTGCTAGTTCATGATTATTTGGATCTGAATTACTGTATCACTTTCGAGTAAAATTTAGAATATTCGAATTAATAATTTTCAAAAATTTTGAAATCTTCATAATTTCACATGAAGAATCTGTGTAAGGCACATGATAATACCTGCTGAAACATAAAGACATCAAATTTATATTGTAGCAAGAGCTTAAAGCACAACCATCATATTAGGGCTTTTATATCTGGTGAGTTTAAAGAAGAAAATACCTTTAAAAATGTAATTTTTACTATGAATTGCAAAAATGTTTATCTACAGTAAAGATCTGTTACCAGATTTATATATATATATATATTGCAAAGTAGATCGATTTGCATATAATTCTTAATACAAGTAAGTTGATTCGACAGATAAACCAAGTTTATATTACTATAACTAGTCTTCTAAGTAAATATTATCTTTCTGGAAATCAGTTAGGTTCAATAGATACTTAGTAGATTTTCTTTTCAGATAAGCCGGAATGTATAATGTATGAAAGCAAAAATGACCAGGAACAAACAACGTTGATATGTGAGGTGCAGGCAAATCCAGTGTTTGTCAACTATACGTGGATGAAAGACAACGAAACATTTGAAGATTTAGCAAAGTGCGAAGAAAGGCGAAGTATTCTGACGTTACCCGAAGCAGCTCCAAAGTACTTTGGAACGTATTACTGCATAGCAAATAATTCTATTGGTGAATCTGTTCCTTGCTCTATAGAAGTGACAGGCATTATTGGTAAGCAGTTTTAACTGGCATTTACTATAAGTTAACAAGAGCGAAATATGAGTACATCAGCCTACTTTGTCTTCATCTAGGTACTTCTGGGTGGGTGCCTGACTTTGGTGATGAAAATGTCATCATCATCGCTGCAGTTGTTGTTGCTGTTGTCGTCATCTTGATAATTGTTGCTTTCGTAATCATAATGATTATGAAAAGGAGACGAATACGTAGTAAGTAGTTTTATCATAGTTTAGACTTACTTCTGGTATTTAGCGTAAAAATGAAGGTAACACTTCTTCCTACAATTAAATATGTCATGGTTGAGTAAATATCAAGAAAGTTTTATGGCTTACTGTCTGACCATATGCGATCTCTTCAAATCTACTTATTACTTATCAGGACAAAATGAAGTATTTTTCTATAAGCTTAAGCTTAGCAAGGTATGTGCATATATACAATGCCTTGCAAAATTCTTCACCCCCATGTGCTGGTAATCAATTTTAGTTATTTTCTTGTGAAGGACATAACCCAAATGGCCGAAAATGTTTATTATATTAATCTCAGACCAGTTTCGAATTATTACAAAGAACAAAAGGTGCATTGTTACTCACTTTAGTGATATAACACAAAAAAATCTTGAAAACGCATGTTGCTAAAGTCTTCACCCCCTAACATGATTATGCAGTTAATATTTGGTTGAAGCTCCTTTGACAGCAATGACAGCTGAAAGTCATTAGCAATCGATGTGTTCGAAGGAAAACGAGG
>NW_013666399.1:389423-390934 GCF_000517525.1 Limulus polyphemus
ATTTCAGGATGTCATGTAAGAACGAAATATCAGAGTGTAGATTAATATATGTGGAGCACAGGTTGTAAGCTCTGTTTAGTAAGCATGTAACAGGGTTTCGTTTATACGTAAACGGGATAAAGCTATCAAAGTGTGTAAGGAGACCAGTGGACGTCTTTTGTCGGTAAAATGATGTGGAAAATCCATTAGCATTACGGTTAATGAGCATGTCTAAAAAAAAGGTAATTATTATTATTTTCAACGTCACATGTAAATTTAATGGCAGGATGTTGTGAGTTAAGGTATTCTAAAAATGTTGAGCATGGATCACTGTTATTAAAAAGAATAAAAGTGTCATTCACATACCTTCTGTAGGCCTGTTTAGGCCTGTTCTGTACTATACTATACTACTATTCTATAATATACTTTGGTATGTGATAGAGTTGTACAGAGACACTTGTATTTACTTTAGCAGGGTAGTGACGTAAAGTTAAATGAACATTGATAAAAGCTAAGGGGTGAAGACTCTTGCAGCATGTGTTTTCAATATTTTTTGTGTTATATCACTAAATTGGGTAACAATGCACCGTTTGTTCTTTTTAATCTTTAGAATCTGTTCTGAGATTAATATAATAAATATTTTTGTCCATCTCAGTTATGTCTTTCACAAGAAAATATCTAAAATGTATTACCAGCACAGGGGGGTGGTGAAGACTGTTGCAAGGCACTGTATATAACAGGAGATATAATATGAGATTTAGGAGATTATAGAAAATCAAGAAAGTTGATGAAACAGGAAATTAGGACTCAAAAAAGGATGTATGAGAAAAGGTTGGCTGAAAATGTAAAACTTAACAGGAAAGATTTTTTTAAATACATTAAGGGTAAACAAAATGTTAGAATTGGAGTAGGACCCTTGAGTGATGATAAAGGAAGACTAGTATCCGATGATTATGAGATGGTTGGGTATTAAACTTTGCTTAAGATTTAAGCAATATTCCACATCTTGAACAATTGATAAATGGAAACGAGATCAAACAAGATGTTTGCTTTAATTCTGAGTTGGTTAACAGAAAATTGGGAAGTTTTAAAAACGATAAGGCTCCTGAGCCAGCTAATATTTCCATATGGGTTTTGATGGAGGTTAAAGATTAGATATTTGAGCCACTTACTACTATTTTATTGTCAGTCCTTGAATAGTGGGCAGGTACCAGAGGATTGGAACTTAGCTAATGTAACTCCCCTTTTCAAGGGAGGTATTAAAAATTGTCCCAGTAATTATAGACCCATCAGTCTTACATCAGTTGTGGGAAAATTTTTGAAATTATTAGAATTTTATTGGATAGTCAACATGGTTTCACTAAGGGAAAATCTTGCCTTACAAATCTTTTGACATTTTTTGAAAAGGTTACTGCTTATATAGATGAGGGTAAGGGTGTAGATTTGGTGCATTTGAAATTTCAGAAAGTATTTGACAAGGTGCAACATAAAAGGCTAGTAAAGAATTATATCTATAGGTGTGGGGGATAAGT
>NW_013666399.1:391294-394930 GCF_000517525.1 Limulus polyphemus
GTGAGTTGAGTAAATAAGTGGCAGATGGGTTTTTATTATAATAAATGCAAGATAATGGGTTATCATAATTTGAATTATAAGTATAATTTGGATGGAAATAATCTTAACAGTGTTATGAAGGAAAGGGATCTTGGTGTAATAGTCGATCAGTCTCTAAAGACATCGAAGCAGTGTGCTATTGCTAGTGGTAGGGCAAATAGGATTTTAGGTTTTATCGACAGAAATATTGAATACAAGTCGAAAGAGGTTATAATGTCATTTTACAGGTCACTGGTTAGGCCACATTTGAAATATTGCGTCCAGTCTTGAGCACCTTGCCTTAGGAAAGACACTGAATTGCTAGAAATGGTTCAGAGAAGGGTTATTAGAATGGTGCCTGGGATGGAGGGGTTGTCATATGAGTAGAGGTTGACATTTCTCAAATTATTTTCTCTTGAATAAAAGAAGAGTTAGGGGGGATCTTATTGAGGTGTTTAAGATTGTAAAAGGAAATGATAGTGTTGATGCATCATCTTTTTTCATATTTAACAGTGAGGGACTAGGGACACAAATTTAAGTTGGCAAGGAAGGAGTCATCTTCAGCTAAGACAGCTTCATTTTTCTAACAGGGTGGTTGGTTTGTGGAATGGGTTACTTTCGGATTTTGTTGAGGCAGTAAATTTAAGTGATAATAAATAATACCATCTTATCCAAATTTGTTATCAATTCCTTTATCAAACAATGCAATCTAATGATTATATGCAAATCATCAGAAAAGTATATTTAATTAGCTATACTTATTAGGCCTATCAGGCTGATTGTTAGTTTTGCCCTAAATAGGATGTCTGCTTTGATCGCGGGTTGATATGAATACCATTGTGAATTGATCTTGTACTGATTTTGTAGATATATATTTTTTGAAAGTTACTATAAACGGGGTATTATATATGAAATATATTAACAGTTAACATTAGCTTAGTTGTCAAAGTAGAGAAGGGTGTGTTATGATACTCGTTCGTTTCTGCACGTAATTTTCTAACTAAATGTTTCATTGTTGGATATGAGGCATGATTGGGTAATCATATAGAATTTTATAAACGTCGTGCTTTATTCTTATTTTAAAAGCTCATCAATACTAATATTTTGTGTGATCTCCAGCCTTTCTAGAGACGTTGGCAATATATATATATTCTTTTGTTTTGAATTTCGCGCAAATCTACTTGAAGTTAACTGCCTTCCATAATTTAGAAGTGGTAGACTAGAGGGAAGGCACCTTGTCAACACCACCCACTGCCAAAAGTCGGATTTACCGAAACATTATAACGCCCCATGGCTGCAAGCACGAGTCTTTCGAGTGACCAGATTCGAACTCGCAACCTGCAAGTTCGAGTCAAGCGCCCTACCACTGGGACATGCCAAGCCACTTGCGATAGATTTATTTTACAAGCATAGGAGAAACGGGGAAGAAACAGTTAGCAATATATACAGAAGTATGTTGGTTAATTAGTTGTTTAATCAAAATATTGTGTTCAAATTAACAGTTTCAAACAACCTATTTACGTCAAATACGTAACATGTTTATATCTTATATCTAAAACACTTCAATATCATACAACGATCTGCTTGTAATCAAAAGGACTAATTAGCACTGCAGTAACGTCTGCCAGTTTTGATAATAAAAAAAATGGATCAGGGTTATGACGACAAACATTTGTCATAATAAGAAAGTAGCTACACGGAACAGCTTTTATGAAATGAACAACTTCCGTGAACGCATTGCCACTCCTCTAAGAAAGGAATAGTGGTAAGATGTTGTCTCATTGAGTGGCGTTGGATTACGATGATTACACAAGAGTATTACATATCATAATACTTAACTTGGGCGACTTTTTTGCCTATTTTTCATTTCTTCGGAAAAATGAAAGATTTACAATAAGTTACTTTTCAGAATTTTGTTCAGGTAAGTCATACTTATACTTTTACTTTTTTACTTCGTAAAGTTCAACCAATAGTAAAAAAGCAGTAATTTTACGGTTATTATTCAAAGAGAACTTTAGACTTAGTTAAATTAGAAAAACAAAGAAAAATTCTAGATTCTGTTATGACTTCCGTTTAGATTAAATTAAATACGTTATTAAGGTATTTTAGTTTTTATGTTTTTATTGGTCGCTGTTTTATAGCTATATATACAATGTTTCTGTGTTCCTAAGGGGTTAGACCTATTTTCTTTTTCACGAAATGCACATATACTGGCTATGTTTGGTATGTATACTCTAGGCGTCAGAATAGTATATCCATTGCATTAATATTCATTAACGTAAAGTCTTTGGTGAAAGTGAAAATTATTAAGCAACTCCTTCTAACTGTTTTGTAAAAGATAAATTAATTGATTAGCATAGAGATGAGAAGTTTTCTTGTTTTGGAAAATACAACTTGTTGATTTATCAAATGCTAAATTCATTGTGTCTCTCAGAATACTAGAAACACTAAAACATTAGAAATATCTTAATTAATTCCACTGATATCAAATAACATAATTATAAAAGTACCAAACAGCGTGTATATTGTGAATGCATGATGCGATATTTTATCCATTGAGCACTTTGCGTGCTTAAAATCAGTAATCCCGGGAACATTTGAAAATAAAAGTGAACCCTATTAGCCCTTGATGAAACAAAAATCAAAGTGCAATTTTTTGACCAATACTAAGACAAAACTAGAACTTTCAACCGTTGGGCTAAATTTCTCGATTTAGTTATAAACCAGCATACTGGCTGCTTTTTCATGATTTTTTGTGAAACTTCATTTACCACTTGAAGTATGTAAAAAGTGATTACTTTTCCAAGTTTTGAAGTAATTTCACTGCAGTACTGTAGCAGTAAGGATTGAAGTGTTACATCACTATATAGTAACGTAGCGATTCGAAGCTGGCAGAAGTAACAAAAACTGGTAACATTGCATATGGTTTATCGTGTCGTATTTCAGCAGGAATCAAGTCTGTCATACAAGAAAGTAAATAGTAAGTATTACTAAATAACTAATTTACATAACAAAACTACACACATACACTTGGGCAGAATCGTATTAATTATTCCAACAAGTTTTTATTTCGTTATTACATTTATAAAATATATTTGTAACAAGTACCGCAACACAAATAATATTTTTGTATTATATATATATATATTCAAAATGCATGTAAAATAATATGACAGAAGAGCGATGTTTCTGATAATTTCGGTCATTAGTACACAGAAAAAGAATCTAAGTGCTTAATAACATTTTTCATCGTTAGATATGAAGGTTCGGTTATGAGGTATCTCGCATTTACTGTAATCGAAGGAGATCAGTGATTGCAACTTGTTAAAACTGTATTTATTCTCTATTCTTGTAGCTGTTATACCATGTCTCTTGATATTGGCAATACATTCGTTGATTTTTATCTACCTTAAAGATGTCAACCAATTTAACAGTCACGATATTTTTTAAATATTTACTACTGAACCCGACTTGTGCTGACAGCTACACGGATGGCAGGTTTGAAATTATTGAAAATGGTCGGTCGACCTTTCATCTCTCTTTATTAAAACACATAAACCTGTCATTTGCCGTAAAAAATAATTCTTATACAATCTACACATCCTTCAGTAGGTCTGT